>NC_048893.1:34844622-34916631 GCF_011077185.1 Oxyura jamaicensis
GATTTGAACACTTGGTCACACCAAGTGCCTCCCTGGGAAACTTAGAAGTCTCTATAGGGTCTTTGTGCCTTTTAACACATTAATAGCCAGCCTGTGTTACTCATAATTTTGGCATTTAAGTGTGCTTTGCAGACAGGGAATTTATCACCCGCAAGCCAAAGAACCTGTCTACCTATTTCTTTAATAAACTGCACTAGATTGCATTGAATCTAGCTGTGACAGTTCTCATTGAATGCCACCAAACTCTTTAAGCGTGGCTGTGGTGGTTCATGGAACGTGACTCGAGTGAGGGAGTGCTACATTATGTGTGAGTCCATCAGCATGGTAGCTCGGTACCCTGAACACGGCCAGACTTATAATGGGTAATTTGTCACCTCTTTAATGCAACAAAAGCGCAAAAGGTTCATTGCTGAATAAACACTGTTACTCAAAACTCTATTTGAAATGCACTTTCAAAAGTCTCAAATACAAATATTATCTTTTTTATTATTATTATTTAAGCTTATGGCATTGTTGCTCCGTATATAGAGTATCAACTCCATGTAGTAAAGTTCAAAAGTATCCTTAACCATTGCATCAAGAATATAGTCACCTATACAAGGGAGCTCCTCTAAGCCTGACATCTACCAAGAAAAGAAATTCAGCAACCTATTATACACACTGTTCATTTCATTATTTAAATGCTGAGAAATGGGAGGATTGTCTTGCAGTACTGGATTACTCACCACAGTAAGTATCATACAGGAAACATCCTATAGTTGTAGGGAAAAAAATCAAGTGCACACAGCTCTGAATGAAGCTCTGTATCTTGTCCCACCCACTTGCCTAGGCTGGTAAATTCACCAAAAACATGATATGAATTTTTACCCCCGAGGGCATGTCTGGCAGTTGTGCCAGATCACTCTTGGCTCAGAATCACTAAAAGTCCACACAACTGCTGGTTGTGAAGTTCTGCATTAAGCCATTTTTAACAGATAACAAGATTACTGACCAAAAAATATGTTTGCAAAAATAGTTTGCTATTCATGCAAAATGTGAAGTAGTTTGCCAGCAGAAACAAGTGTCCCAAATTGGTAGTATTTCAGCTAGAAACTGAAACCATTTATTCAAACTGGTAACTCTGCCTCCTGGGAGTTGGAGGTCAAGTTGCTTCTGCTTCCATTCCTCTCTTAGGGTTTGGTTCCCTGGCCAAAATCCCTCTCTTATGATGAACCCCACTGTTTATATATTCATACCATTCATAAGGTGCAAGTCCATCGCAGATGTGCTGCCATTGGTGGTGAGGTATGTGTGTTTGTACACATAAAGGCATTATATCTTGTCCTGGTTTCAGTTAGGATAGAGTTAATTTTCCTCCTAGTAGCTGGTAGGGTGCTGTGTTTGGGATTTAAGATGAGAAGAATATTGATACCACACTGATGTTTTACTTGTTGCAGAGCAGTGCTTACACTAAGCCAAGGACTTTTCAGCTTCTCCCTCTGTCCTGCCAGCGGGCAGGCTGGGGGTGCAGCAGGAGCTGGGAGGGGACAGACCCAGGACAGCAGACCCAAACTGGCCAAAGGGGTATTCCATACCATCTGACGTCATGCTAAACAATATATAGGGGTGGCTAGCCGGGGTGGGGGGGCCGGCTGCTCGGGGTTGGGCTGGGCATTGGTCAGCGGGTGGTGAGCAATTGCATTGTGCAATTTGTTTTGTTTGTTTGTTTTTACACATTATTAGTAGTAATACTATTATCATTATTATTACTATTTTCATTTCTTTTCTGTCCTAATAAACTGTCTTTATCTCAGCCCTCAGGCTTCATTTTTTCTAATTCTTTTCCCCATCCCAGAGAGGGACTGAGGAGGGCAAGCAAATGGCTGTGTGGTGCTTAGCTGCTGGCCGGGTTAAAGCACAGCATATCTCTAACTCTATTTGAAATAGAAATATTTTACCTTCCACCTAAAGGATTTGAATTTTGATAGTGCCCTCCACCCCAAACAATTTCTATCAGAAACCTACAATTAAGAGCTAGTCACTAAAAATAAATTATTAAATCTTCCAAAGCAAGCCCCCAAAGTCTGTATTAGAGCTGTTCAAAAAATAAAGCAGAACACTTAAAGTAGTACATTCTTTACTAACACAACAGTCATTTAGGATTAGCAGAGGTGTTCATACCAAGCTACAGTTTATCCCATTCCTGCTCTGCTTTCTCAGCTCAGTTCTCGTGGCTGCAGCCACCTCACTTCATGTGCAAGGTTTCTGACAGTGCCCCCCCCACCCAACACACAGCAAATGGCCATGAGGAGAGCAAAGCTGCCTCACCACCTGGTTCAGGAGCAGAGCTAAAGGCTCTGTCACTGGAAAAGACTAGTCAGAGCCAGTGCAGCTCTTTGTTTCACTAAGCAGTGTTGTCTTGAACAAGATAACCTTCAAGGCAGAGAGAAGTTTCCAAGCAGGAATGTCCAAACACCAAACACCAGGACACAGAAGGGAAACTTACTGTCTTCCACGCACCCGCTTGTGCCTTAAGTCCCTTGTTCTTTGGTCTTCTGCACTCCACTTTGTCACCCCTCACACCAGAGGGAAGAAGAGTGCAAGCCTGGAGCTCCTTTACCTCACCATCAACCTTGGAACTGCACTACAGTGAAGGTGGTAGATCAGAAAAAATAACACATATTTTTGCAGCAGGGCTGAAAGACCCTGTTCCAGGGACCACCTCTTGAGCTCTGCTTCAGATAAACCCCTCGTCTTCTCCAGAGGAGGGGAAGTTTCCTCTTACCTGCAGCTGTGCCACCCCTGCCACTGTAGCCTCTGGTGTACAAGGGCCAGATGTGATGCTCCAGTTCCTACTGGATACTTCCTAAACAAGCCTTGTATCAGCTTAGTAGTAAAATAAGGTGGTAAAGACCATAAAGTTTTAAACAGATCTGAACAACAGGCCATGACAAAAAGTGAAATTGAAATGTTATCACTTGTTTCCTCTAAGCCACTGGGAAGCACGCATTAGCACAGAACAGCTCATGTAGGCCCAAGCTGCCTTCTCAGGCTGTAATTGACGTGAACATGACATGGTCATGTCAGCTCCAGTGGTTCCTGTGTACTTCACCTATCTCCTTGTCCTTTTTGGACTAGTAGCTTTAAAATAAGACAGTGTTGCTACCAGTTCAGCTACTTCAGACATCCATATCGCACATCTCCAAAACAGTTCCCTAGATTCCCCTTATAATCAGTGTAGGTAAAAAAAAAAAAAAAAAAAAAAAAAAAACAAAAAAACACCCTGCACTTCACACTACCCTCATTTTATTCCAAAGTAGACTTATTTCTTCCTATAATCTGTAGAAATAGCCTAGATAATTGAGAGGTCTGTATTATAAAGTTTTGGGAGCTGACTACCACAACATTTCTCTTATACACACAACATTCTGTATGAGATGCTCTACTGCCTTAACTTCAGCTGGGATCTGCAGGCACTACTGCAACAAATAGTAGTCTCTACAAACTTGTATATATTCCTGCAAAGCCTGATTAACTTTTGAACTAGCAAAGAGAATAACCATTAATAACCTATTAGCTATCTAAATAAGGAAGCAGAAATAAACTCTTTTTCCCCCTCCCTGAGAATAAAAACAGCTCTGTTTGAAAAAATGGAATTATCCAAAACCCAAGCCAATTTGCCAAGAATTAAATATACAGTGCAAATAAGTCAGAAACTCAGAGAACAAACAAGAGCTGGCACTCAGGACAGCCAGATGAGACAAAAGGCACAAGAAGATCCTCGCTTTTCTCCCACACTGAGACGCCTTCTGTAGCCACCATGCTATTATCCATTTTGGTGTGCATATGCAGGGCTGTTCTCCATCTTTCATTTGGGGAGCTTAATCTTCCTTCCAACACAAAGGTATTATAATTCTTCAATGTCTCAGAGACATCAATTTCTGCTAGCTCTGGTGGTATTCTGTCTTTCAATCATGAATCTCCATTCATTCCTTCAACTGGACAAAGCCCTCAACTGGGAGTATGATAAATCAACGCACCCTGATTTATTTTAGTTTTTCTTTTGTTCGTATTTAACAGCATTCTAAATAGCTACAAGACACAACACGAGAAAACAGATCCTTCACTGCACTGACCTTACAATTCGTTTCCAGTATGCAATAAGAAATTTAATAAGCTTCAGACTCCACATCTGCTGACCCTGCATTCAGGCACATGCAACAGTGTCCTGTGTTTTTTAATTGTAAAACCTAATTAAGACATGCAAAGTTCTGGGTCAAGCTATGGATGAGAAATCATGACAGCAAATGCGTATGTATAAATTACTGGAGGTTGGTTATAGAAAAAAGTGGGAAGCTTTAGAAATATACAGCAATCAATTTCAGATGTATTTTTCAGGTAAGCTAGATGGTGGTCCTGCATTGTAAACCTTCAGAGCTTTTTTATGCAACTAATTCCTAACCGGCAAATAAATCATGTTGCTGTTCAAGATTTGTTCTGAAAACAAAAACAAAAACCACCAACCACAGTCCACCCGACTACTATTGCACCAAATAAGAACGCATACAAAATGCAATGGAGCAAGTCTTGGGTTCAAATAAAATCAGAATTGGGTGAGCAGCCACCATCCCATCCATAGAGGAAAGCCTCCTCCTGGCACTGATGGTGTGTTCAGCTACATACGGTAGCCAACCAGGCTTGTGTCGTATAAAACAAGTACTCCCCCATCTTTGTGACAGAGAGAAAACTACGGCACTATTAATTATGTATCTCCACTGTACGATGACAATTAATAATGCATCACATTAAGTTCTGCCACATGACTGTTACTATGACAAGACCCTGGCATACGACTCCCAGTTCACTCACTGATGGTCTTCAACACTCGCCACGGCAGTACCCCTGTTAGGGGGCACCTCAGCCACGTGGGTAGGCACTGCTGACTTGTGGGGTGCCGCAGGGCCACCTGTCCACAGCCCGTGTAGCAGTGGGGGAGCAGGACATATTTCCCTTATGCTTTAAAATAAGCAAGAACTGAAGAAATCTTTTTTCTTTTTTTCTTTTTTTTTTTTTTTTTCCTTTGAACAAGTACTCCATAAATCACTTCTCTCATCCCTTCTTCCTCCAAAATTTCTATGAAGTGCTTTACTACTCAGGGATGATTTCAGGTCACACATTACAGGGATGTCCCCAGAAGGCATATACAGAATTCAGCCCCTGGCTTTCTTACTGAACACTTGCTGGGATGATACCACAGCATTCACCAGAATGTCTCAAGCCTGTATCATCCTTTTGATACAGAATAGTTGCATCCTCATCATGTTTAACTCTGACTCAGACACTCTTTAAAAAATATCTGCTTCCAATGCTAATAATGTTATGTGAGGGCAAAATACAGTATTATACTTCACAGCAAAAAAATACAAAAAAAAAAAAAAGAAGTATAATAATTAGAAAAATAGCATGTTATTAACTTTTTTTTTTTTTTTTTTTTAATATTTTCAAGTAGCAAAAGATGTACCAAGGAAAGAACAGGAAAAAACATCCTAACAATTGCTAGTGTAAGACTGCCCTCTAGTAGAGATAACATTCTCCAGAAAACGCTGCCTGCGTTGGGAGAATATATTACACATTTCTATTCACAAGCTGTGGACTAATAACATGGTAGAATAGGTTTTAAACAGCTAAATAATGAGTGCTACAGCACCTTCAAAGGCCACATAGTAAACAAGAAAATCTGTAGATAAGAACATATAAAAATGAGGATAAGTAGCATGGAAACAGTACTATACTGTACAGATCAGCTGGTTCTTCACTTCAGACGCTACGCATTCTTCCGGTCAAAATATGTAAGAAATAAGAGAATGTAAAAAGATTTGAAATAAAAAGGTTTCTCTCATGAAAGCCCAAAGGAAGTAGCTATTTATGCCAAAGCGGAGATGAAAGGTACAGAATCAAAGTAGGAAATACACTAATAAAGAGAAGAAATTGGAGAAGTCTATGAGCTATTTCTCATTACACAGGGCAACGGGATATTTGATAAGGCTAACAATCATTTAGTCTAAAATGAACAAAAAGACCAGCTTTCAAAAATATTTTATCAGTTTATAGACCCTACCATCATGGTGCCATAACAGCATGATAACCGTAATGACAGATAACATCAGGGCTATTGAAGACATCTTTCCAATAATGAAATAAGTTTTATATTCCTGTATTTTGCATGCAATCTAAACATATTAAGTACTTAATGTCTGGAGAAAAATACCTTGTGGGGAAACTGATTAACTGTGCAGTAAAGTATATACAAACCTAGCATGCCTTTTGCTCTCTTGGGAAGAAGCATCTGATACTACTCAAAACTGAAAGTTAGTGAAACATCTTGTGAAACATCACTGTGAACTTTTATGTTCCATGCATGCTCCCAAAATATGAAAACAGAGGCAAATTCAGTACATCCACATCCACTCATGCCATGGATTCAGAGGTCCCTGATCTGGTTTCCCGCAAGCTAGGCCTGGAACTTTAATGAGGTGCTAGAGCAGAGCTAGCATCCCTACACAGGTCAGGGGCTGCTCCAGGGTCCTTGTAGTGTGCTATGTGCATGGCAGCAGTACCTTTGGTGTCAAACAAATCCATCACGTGGACCAAATACATTGTTGCTTATCTTTGTGTGGTTTACACATGTGTATATGTACTGTAGGCAGACACTTGCTTCATTAAAAGCAATAAATGCATACAAAAATTAAATACACTCGTTGGAACCAAGCATTTGCATAGGTCAATAGCAGAGAGCTGCATGGTCTTTCTAGCACAGATAATTTTTTTTTTTTTTCTCTGAACACAGACTATACAAATTACTTTTTTGCCTTGCGTGTGTGTATGCAAAACTGATTAGTCTCAACAAGTACAGGGCACAATTCTTTATCCTGGAGGGTGTAAATATGTATTTGGAAAAAAACATTGTGACAGTCTGAATTCAGTGGGGAATATCAGCATGCAAGAACTAGTACAGATGATTTTAGGAAAGATTTGAAAGAGGAAAGGACAAGACTATTTGCAAACCTGAGTCTGAAGATTTTGCAGCAATAAGGAAGTATGAAACAGAGCACGGGGAGCACAAGGTGAGGAGGGACACGGCACAAGAGGAAGTTCTTGTTCCTCAGGACCTCAACGACCCCTGCAGTCATCAGGTGTTCACCAAGCCATGGGGTTTTGGGAAAGAGACTGAAGCAGACTAGTAATTACCACATGGTTTAAAAATAAACTAACAAACAGAAGATGTACTTATAGTCCAACAAAAGACTAATCAGTACTTCGGGAGAAGCTGCGCTCTCCCAACAGCAGAGAGACAGCATATCCACATTGTCTGACTCCAACGTCCAAAATTTAGGGAGTTTATATGTCTGAACCTAACACAGTATCAATAGTTGCTGGAGCCTGAGCCCATGCTTAAAGAATGGATGAAATAACACAGACAAAGAACTGAAGATGATTACCAACAGAGAAGTGCCTGATGTACACCACTCTCTACAGAGAGGGCCGCAGTCCACAATCACTGAATACAGAGTGCTGGAGTACCTTAGCCTACCTACATAAACCAAGCTGGTGACACACAATCCTGTTTCAGTAAGAAGAACCCAAATAAAGTCCAACTCTTCAAAAAATGGTGCAACCGTATAAACAATGATTCTGTTATTCTTGCAGTGACCTTCATTGGACAAGAAAACCACAACCATTAAACTCAGTATTTCACAGTAAATTTCAGTAAATTTTTAAGGATTATGTTTTCATAAATGAATTATAAAGGAAAATCAAAGGAGTACTCCCTTCTGCATATTTAAACTAATATGCAAGAAGCACTTCTCAGCACAAAAAAAAATATAAATCAAGTAGTAGAGCTAAGAAAAATTTAGTTAGGTGTTCTGTATTTACAGAGATAATATGATGTTAACTGGAAACACATGAAACAGTAAACACTTGGAGTTCTTCTTTCACCACATCCACACCTATCACCACACCTTTTCTTCTATCTTTCTATCTTTTCTTTCTTCTATCTTTTTTTTCTTCTTATCTTCTATCTTTCTTCTTCTATCACCACATCCACACCTTTTCACCACATCCACCACCTATCACCACATCCCTTTATTTTTATTTTGTACTTCACAGAAGTCTGCTTACCGAGTTGTCTTTCAGTTGGAGACCTTCTCCATTCGGCAGCGATGACCTCCGTTTTGTTGAGTTCTTGTTTGGTGTAGAATTCGCGCCTCCAGATTTCTTCTTGACAAAGAGGACTTCGCAGCTGGCTTGATCTTCATTGTGTGTGCTCTTCCCTGCATTTATTACCCTAAAGAGGGAAAAAATCAAAAGAGAAATTAGGGGACATAGTCCAAGTCAGAGAAGCACAGAAGCCTCCAACTGTATTTTATATATGACTCAACAGATAGTACTGCAAATACCAACTGAATTACAATACCTGACTTTTGTATACACATACACCCACACATACACACTTGCTTGTTTCCATACACCTACATGTGACATAACAAGCATTTCTCACAGAACTATGTGAATAAGAACCAATGGTATCACGAGCAGGTTTTACCCACAGGCATGACACACTTTTCCTTACAGGGACTACCTGATGGTCAAGTCTGATACCATTTATGCCTCCCTGTTGAAACATGAGATCCCCAGTTGCTTTTCTACAGCAATGTCTGCAGTGTTGAATAATGAATCTGTTGGCGCAGGGTGTATATTTGGTCAAGTTCTGAATCTTGCACAAACAAAATACCTGCTATAAATCTAAGCGTTGTTAGCACTAAAGGTACAAAAGAGAGAGAGACGAAAAAAAAAAAAAAAAAGGAACTACTGTTAGTCTGTTTAAAGGACAGACTTTGCCTTGTATTCCAACAGGCAAATCGCACCACAGCAACAGAGGTGCATGCACCCCTTTGGCACTGCAGCATTACATATTGAAACAAAACAAAACAAAGAACAGCTCAAACCCTCAACCCTCTGTCCCGCTTGCAACTTAGAGAGCAGCTGCCTTAAACCAAGAGCTGTAAGCATGCAGAAACGAGCACCAAGAGCTCAGTACACCTCTGGGCAGCCAAGGGTACCCCCAGACTTGCACCATGGCTGCTGATGTCCGCCCAGCATAATAAAGCTGGTCACCACCATTGGTGAGACAACGACCAAGACACCATTTGTCTGAGGCGGCATTTCCAGCACTAGATAAGCACAGTTTCACGTCAGGCACACAGTGTCTTGAAAAACAACTGCTGCCTCCTCAAAAAGCACAACAGCTTGAAGGCATATCGTAATCCTGACGGCAAGTTGAAGACATACGCAAATTCTTGATCTCTAGTGTTTTGATTGCAGTAAAATTTTACATAACAAAAAACCTTGATAGAAGTTGTTGGAAAGCAGAGAAAACAAAAATGGAAGGCAGACCTGCAGGGGACTCTGCATCAGCTTGCCTCTTCTTGCGGAAATGTCAGTTCTGTGTCAGTCTCACTTAAGGATAACATATTCTTTTGATTTTTTAAGAGCAACATGGTCCTGTAACATGCAAATGAGTATTTCTTCCTTCAATTTGAAGAAACGTGGTTATACTCTATATGTGCATCCACTACACAGTGCTTCCAGAAAGTTTCCTTGCAGTGCTGAATGTCATGCTGAAGTCACACAGAAGAGGGGTTTTATTTGCAGCTAACACCTGTATGCATAATGCCACCATTGCTTACAAGTATTTCATGTAAATAAACACCAGCTGTAGATAAAATCAGTTTCTGGAACACATAGAGAGCAGAGATTAAGGAGCCTCTAGTCGTGAGGCACCTGTGCGCGGTTTAACCACGCGCATTCTGTAGTCCCTATCATTTGAGCAAATGGAGATACTGATAAAAATACTGATGCAATAAGCTTCTAGTTTGAAAACCTGACACATAATCAGAAATAAAAATACAAATACCAAAGAATTGAAATCAGCTGACCAACACTTTACTTTGAAAGGCTATGAGCATGATTGGAGTATTGCAGCAGCGCAGAAAGAGCAGTTTTATAATAAATACTCTGTTCAACTGACTACTTTCCTTACTGTTTTCAATCCCTTTTTTCTTATTAAAAAAAAAAAAGAAAAAGGAATAGACAAATCGAGCCAAAAGCTACTCCTTACAAAGCCCACTACACTCCTTAGCACTTCTCGTTCCTTACGAAAATCACTGAAGTACTGGACCTGCTCTGGTCTCTGAGCTTGGCAATGGACTTCAGGACTTTAACGGCAGATGTTCCGATGCTCAATGGTGTGTTAAGTTACACACAATATGGTATCATTCTACAAAGCTCTTACCAAGATAATCTGTCAAGGCACTGAGTGCATGAGAAAACCTACAAGAACAAAGTGACCTGACAAGCCACCCTGGCAGGCAGCTGCTGTGAGAAACACCTGGCAGCTGAATCTGTGCATCAAATACCCTGCTAGGAGAGGGTATGGCCAAAAGGAACCCAGCAAGACTGAATACCAAAAACACGTGGGGTCTGGGGTGTCGGTGTATTGAGGTGGGAGGATTGGCACTGTGAAAGACAAGTTCCTGCCTACTACTCCAGCTTTTCCAATTATTTCAGAAATAAAGTAATCATAATGTCAAAACAGTGCTTATGGGCACTACAGGCAATGCAGGGTCCAGATGCCAGGAGGATCCCCTCTCCTGATACGGGCACTCTTCTGCCCTCACATCTTACCTCATACCCCAGCTTCTGGGAAAGGGCTGCAGAAAGCCCTGCAATTTTTAATCTCCAAGTTTGACCTATGTGCTTGTAACTATTAACCCTGATGCCTAACACAGAAGCTAGTAACACCTTCTACTCCAACAGCTCTGTGTCGTTTCTGTCTTTTGAAATCCTTTTCTCTGTGCAGCTTCTTAAATCCCTCCTTGAGGCTCTTCTTTCAACCAGCTTTCCTGTGCTGTTTTTAGTGTTGTCTTTGCTCCTTGCTCTCACAGGCTAACTCATCAGGACAAAACCACATCTAAACTGCTTATACAAATAACAAAGCAGAACTAACAAGTTGTTCATATCTCTAAAAGATAACTCTTAATTACACGTTTGAATTTTTTTATGGAAAACCTATCACCCCCCTCCATCAATAGAGGAGATGCCTCAACTTCCTAAGCTTTTCAGTTCCCCTTCATATTTCTCTTTCTGTCCACCCCCCAAAAATGTTAACCTCCACTACAGTGAACAAAATGAGATCAAGCGTTACCTTATCACACTTAATAAAAGAAACATCCTTCTAAGAAAAAAATCTCCAACCATGCAGTTGTCCTCACTTCCATTACATCATGGATTCAAGTAATAAGAAATTGTTGGGGCAAAAAGGGGGAAAAGGAGATAAAGGCCTATAACTCTCTAGCTGTTACTCAGACACATTCTCATGGATTTTTTTTTCTCTCCCCATAACAGTTCCTCAGGGAACTGTTGAATTAGACCTGTTCATGATCATCAACTCCTTCCCTTCTCTTCTCCATTACCCATTTATCTGCTATCCAATCGTTTATGAAGTTCAACCCAAATAATTGGGTTGAACTAACCAAATTTGGATCAGAAGCCCCTCTTTTTACAGTACTGACTCTCTCTACAGTGTCAAACACACATTGCTCAGTAATAAACACACAGCCCTATGGCTTAGTCCATGGTACAGTTAGTGCTAGTAAAAACACATCCTACTTTGCAAACAGGAGCTTCACAAAACCTGCGCGGTAAGGTGGTCGGACTTCATCACATTTGCAGAGGTACCCTGATAGACACTTCAATACGTTACAGACCGCTCTGATTCACAGAAAGCAAATCCCCCAGATATGAGCCAGCTAGTTTGTCTGGCTCACAATTAGCATTCTGCTGGTATCTCACAAGACCCCAAATCCCATCTGACTGAATGGAGATGTAGGTCACACTGTGCTTCTATTCTTCATTCACTGAGCAGAACTTGAACTCCTGTTGCCAACATCACCGATTACAAAATCCTGAATTTATCTTAAAAGAACAAACCAGGCCAGTCAAACAAACCCTGGACAGCTTCTCTGTAACCAGTTCCTAACAAAAACACAACCACCACATCCTAAGTCTTCTGAAGCATTCTCATTCGTCCCTCTGTTTTTCAAATTTATATCAATACATTTACTCTGGGGAACATCTTTGTCTGTTTTATTCTTCTCTAAACCACGCTCGTTGAGATTGCATTAAGTTGTATTTGCTCCAGCAGAAGCTCCAAGCTATACTTCAGGAGGACTGTTTTACCCTGGTCTAGATGCCAAACTCTGAAAAAAGTTAAAGAAGTAATCCGCAGATTTTTTTTTATTTTTTTTTTTTTGTAAACTCAGAAGTCTAGCAAAACTTGTCACATATCTTGACAAAAATAACTGGGAAATGTAAACAGTTCGGCAGAAATGCTGAATGATGCATAGTTACAGCAGTGTTCCTAAAAGTGCTTTTTGAAACTTAAGGATTTTGAGGGCTCCAAGAATTCTCCCTGCACCAGGGAGCCACCATGCACCAGGAGAAGCACAGGAACAGACTCTACACATACTCCAGACTGGACCCAGCTCAGAAATTAAACTCATTAACAGAGCCCTGATCTACCCCTTCAGTCACTGACAACCACTTGCAGTCACATGATAGATCCCAAATCCTATCTGCTTCTCTCCTACCACAGTTCCTCTCTGCAGTTACTGGGCTGCATCAAAAGAAGTGAGGCCAGCAGGTCGAGGGAGGTGATTCTCCCTCCCTTCTCTACTCTTGTGAGACCCCACCTGGAGCACTGTGTTCAGCTCTGGGGCCCCCAGCGCAAGAAGGTTGTGGACCTGTTGGTAAGAGTCCAGAGAAGGACCATGAGGATGCTCAGAGGGCTGGAGCACCTCTCCTGTGGGGACAGGCTGAGGGAATTGGGGTTGTTCAGCCTGGAGAAGGGAAAGCTCCAGGAAGACCTTGCAGGGGCTTTCCAGTGCCTAAAGGAGCCTGCAGGAAAGCTGGGGATGGACTCTCTGTCAGGGGGTGTAGTGATAGGGCAAGAGGGAATGGCTTCAAACTAAAAGAAGGAAGATTTAAATTAGATATAAGGAAGAAATTCTTTACTCTGAGGGTGGTGAGGCCCTGGCACAGGCTGCCCAGAGCAGCTGTGGATGCCCCATCCCTGGAGGTGCTCAAGGCCAGGCTGGATAGGGCTTTGGGCAACCTGGTCTGGTGGGAGGTGTCCCTGCCCATGGCAGGGGGTTGGAGCTGGGTGGGCTTTGAGGTCCCTTCCTACCCAAGCCATTCTATGATCTATGAGCCACCTTCTCTGTAAGGTCTCTTGTGAGGGTCAAGACATTCTTCACAAGCACTTCCACGGCAAAGGTCTCAGGAGCCTGTGCTTGTACCACACGTGTTAAGGCCAAGGCTGTGAGTACTGTCTATGCAGACCACAGGCTTTGACGCTGGAGCATCAAAAAGCAACAAATGTTTGTAAAAAGGGAGCACTGCAGAGAAAGAGGGAGATTCAGTAACTTGCATTTGTCACTGACAAGGTAGTCTTGACAGGTAGGAAACCATCCCGGGAGGATAGGTCAGCTGAAAGCAGAAGAGATTGATTGTAAAGGGCATAAAACCAACTTGAAAGGGCCTGAACACTTACTTTAAAGATACAGAAAGCAACACCTTCAATAAAAGACAAGTTGATGTTCTCAAGTTGCTGCTTTCTTACAAAACACTTTTCTCTGTAAACTTAGTTTAGAAAAAGCCTCGACTCCACCCCCCAAAAAAAAGCTGAAAGTCCCATAAGATGTTAAAAAAATACCTAAATAAAAAAAGCCCTGCAAAGAAGTTATGTCCTTCAAAATAACCCATGCCTTTCAAAAAATAAAATCTTCCAATCACCAAAACAATTTTTTTCTATTAACCACATCTTTATCTTTCTTCCCCCAGGACGTTCACTAACTCCATCGTTAATCTAATTAGTAGACACGTAATCCTAAGCATTCATTAAACTTTACAACCTGGAACATACTCCTGTCTTCTTCATTATCAATTTTCAGATTACTAACAATTCTAAAGAGTTATTCTGGCCACTAGGGAAGTAAACAATTATTTTTTCCAGGAATTAATGTCTTTATTCAATAACCACAAGAATTAAGCAATGATAATCAAGAGCTTTTGTTGAGGTTCTTTTTTTTTTTTTTTTTTTTTTGTGGTTCAAATTTATTTTTTTCAATTCCACAATATACAAATTTTTGGAAAAAAAAAAAAAAAAAAAATCAATTTGTTAACCCTCAAGCAAATAGAAAAGCTTTTCATATCCTCCTTAAGGCTTATCAAAAAGGAGGTAGACAAACACAGCTATATCCATGGGCAGCACATTGTTTATTTTGATTTTCAGTTTAAGGCTAGGGACTGAGAGTGCAGCAGGTACCCTCAGCACAAAGTCTGTCCATGGTGCAGCATGCCATCCTTCCAGGCTCCAGCAGCTCAGAGGAGCTGCAGCCAGCCTCCTTCCTTACTCCAGCTGGGGAACACTCGTGTCACCCTGCCACCACCAGTGGGACAACAGCTTGCAGCCAACCTAACCAATGACACAGAAGTAGCCCAGATTAATTAATACTCTATCTGTGAACAGCAGAAAATATGTTCCTACAGTTTTCCTTTATAATTTCAGTAATCATCATTTCACTAGAATGAGGATTAAAGACACCATACAAGTACCCTCTTTCATAAATGTGTTGCTAGCTTTTCTCCCCCACCCTCCATCCCCACCCTTCTCTTTTTTTTTTTTTTTTTTTTTTTTTTTTCTCCTTCCTCTCTAATGGATTGGCATTGGAGTGGATGCCACTGCCTTTTTCTGTGACATCTCATTTATAGTCTTAGATTTCCAGGTAGGTGGCTGTTTCCCCCCCTTCACCCACACAAGATTTATTTCTGCATTGGGAATAGACTTGAAAGAGATTTCATTCTATGTGATCAAATTCTCCCACAGATGAAAGGAAGCTTTTGAAACAGGCTAAACAATTTCATTCATTCATTACTGTAACTGTGATATTGCTCACATCAAAAACAAAATACCCACTAGTATTGTTTACTGTGGGCAGAAACCAAAGCCATCCATGAATAATTTGTCTGAATCCATGGGGTTACATAAAATCTTCATTTCCTTAAACAAGCTGGAAGTGAATTTTTAGCCAAAAAAGATGAGTCTTGCGATGCTCCAGTGTGAAAATGTTTTTTTTGTGTGTCTGTGTGTCAGCAATCACACCAGTATACAGGGCCAAACCCACTTTAGGGCTTTGCTACAAGCTATTACACCTGCCAGGCTGATAAAGACTAAATATGGGATTAAAATAGGCAAGGTCCAAAAGAATATTTTAAACTAAAATGTAAGATAGAAGTAAAAAGCAACACACAAAAAAAAGTCTTAAAAGTTTCCACAAGTTTGGTATAAATGAACATGATCTGGCAATGCATGCATGGCACACCACCCACCTGTGCTTTCCAAAAAAATAAAATACCCTACTGAGCAACTAGAAGCTCCAAGGCAGTTTTAGGTCACAGTAACAGAGCAGGCTCCATGATCGCTAAACAGAAAGGGATGAGCAGCAGCTGTGTTTGTAATTAGGATGTAGGAAACTACATGAGTAATGCAATGGTCAGTGAGCCTGCAGCGGATGCTGAGCTGATCTGGTGGGATGCAAATGTGGTTAAGAGTGATCTCACTTCAGGGCTGAGCAATCTCAGCCACGGCTGGAAATAGTAATGCCAAGTTCTCCTTCCTCACTCCTTCTCTACTGGCTATCAGCACTGGATGATAAGAGGTTGCTAAAGCAAAGATGATCTTGATGCTGTAAAAGAGAACCACGATTTACTTCCCAGAAAGCACAGTGAAATGGCTGGGGAAAAAAAAAAAAAAAAATCTAAGCAAGAGACCTGGAGGATAACAGGGACAAACAACTTCAGGCTGACCAGGGTCCTTCTAACCCCATGTCCCCTAACACACTGCCTTGCAGCTTTTTCTTTGTGGGAAAACTGTATTTGAAGACATTTCTGTGGTACACAGGAAGAACTTACTTTGAAAGTTCTTCACTGACATTTCTTCTATGAACAGCATATTCAGTCTGGTGAAGTCTGCCTTTAGATAGGTATATTTGCACAAAAAAATCTGAAGATTTTCATGCAAAATTGGATTTTTCTAGATTTTTGCTGTTTATAAGGCAAAAAAATGCTCATCATCTTTGGCTACTGTGACAAGTCAGAGATTCAAACTGAAGCAGAAAACACTGAACAACAAAACAGGTGTGAAAAGAAAAGGAACCTTTATACAGGAAAATACTTCAGCAGAGTTCATCAGCATGAGAATTGCCCTTGGGATTCATTTTACACATTAGGATGGACAACTCCTGAAACTGAAGCACCCAGTTCAATGTTCAGAAGTCATGCTATGCACATCGTGACAGTGACTTTTCTGAATGTTGTTCCCAGCCACTTTGCCACACATGACTTGTTAATTTGGCCATGCAGGGTGATACTGAGAGTTCACTGATGAGCAACACTTGGCTTCTGGCTTCCACACTGAGAAACAGCTCTGTGGATAGTAGTTTTGAGCTGTATTTTGATGAGAAACATCTTTGGCTCAATTCTTCAGCCCACACTCAAAGGAAGAACCCAGCTCTTCTCTTCTCTTGGTTCTGACGCCGGGGAACAGCAGCCACTCCTGTGCCTATTTTCAGGAGCTGTGCAAGTCCTTACATGCATGAGGCTGAGGATAAGCTTGAACACGAGCATTGGTTAAAAAGATGCAGAGGCAAGGACAGCAGCCAGCCCCATACCCCTACAGAAAGGGGCCCTCGGACCTCATAAAAACTTGCTTTTCCTACAAGCTCCATACTGCTACTACTAAACAACAGCCTCACAAACAGAACACCCAACCAAATGCTCAATTTGAACTCAAAATATTTTATTGTGGTGCATAAGTGAATGTTTGTGCATGGCAAGGATGCACGGAGAAAAAAAAATAATGCCATTTTTTGTGATTTCTTTCTCAAAGTTCTACTTACGAAAGCACATCCCAAATAAACCCTTTCTTCCCTAGAACAATGCCAGTTAGATGCAAATAAAATCTCTCCTGAAACTTACCTTGAAGCGAGTTATATGTTTAAAGGACTTCAGTAAATCCTACACCATTAGGCTACGCTGCTGTAAAGCGCCATCACAGCTCTCGCAGGGTTAAGAGAAATCACGATAAATGGCTTAAGCAAAACTGGTTCAAGCTTCAAAAAAAATTATCTTTCATATTTAGCATGTGTGAAAGTTAACTGCAACAGTTTGGTGGTGACAGTACTAATCCCTTTTTATACAGCTGTCAACTTAAATTAGCCCCAAGCTAATCTTGGCAAGTGTGACAGAAAGCGTACACATTTCCACAGATAAGCACCAACGCCTGATTCACAATAACCCTCTACTACAGCTGGTACTGTGAAACCCCTATAACATGAAAGATGTCGGTTTGGTAATTTATTCTCTAAAAGTCATTATAGGAAACTCTGTATGTATGCAAGTACACAAATGCAAGTCAAGAAAATAAAAAGGAAACATTATGTACAGCTTTGTTACCAAGAATCCGTAAGTAGAAAATCAATTCAAAGCCATTCTTATGCTGGTTATTTTTAGGAATAGCTTAGAAAAGACATACACCCTGCTGCTAGAGTTTTATGTCCGTCGATTCTCCTCCAGAGAACATTAAACGGCAGATCTGTAGGAAGGGGCCACGTGCAAACCACACTACAATGACTCTCTGCCATAAAAACGTGCCTCAAAACTTATCTTTTAGCTGTACTATTTAAATTACTTTTCTAGACCTCATCTTTGAAGCTGTTAAGAGATAAGCTAAATTCAAGACAAAAGCATCTGCAACCTGAACCTGAAAAGAGACTGCAGAACACTGGCAGCTACCTTCATCTTGACAAATCTTTATCATCAGAACATTTGCACAGTGCTCATCCACTCTGCTTGGGAGTAAAAGACAACTCCAAAATTAGCTTCCCCAAAATTAGGGCTAAAAAAATAGCGACAGTATTTAATGTGAAACAGGATTAAAAAAATACTACAATAGTTTTATATATATGTTTTCAATATACTCATACACATGCTGGAAAAATCAGTACCATCTAAAAGAAGAAGAATCACAGCTGAATGTGGAATTTCTACCCAACAGCAAGCACACAGCAGTGAGGAAATGAGTGTGTGTATAGGCCTTGGAGACAAAAGTGTCCTTTCCAGCCCAAACCACTCCTGTTATCCCGAGGGGACGTCCCCAAGCTTGGGGGTCTGCACACCTAGCGCTGGCTGCACAGGACTGTGTCCAGATGGGCATGCAGAGGGAGCAAAGCAGTGGAGACCTGTCTCACCCAGCACATAGACAGGATCCGGCACAGAGCAGGTGCTGCCCCCTGACACCTCGTGAAACCTGAAAAACCAAGTGGCTCCTGCTGGCACCAAGCACTGGTCTGAACAGGAGCAGGAGCTATAAAGCTCAGCAGTCTCCAGCACTGTTCTCTTCTGCCTATGTTGCAAATCTGTCTGCATTATGAATCTTGCCCTTTCCAACGTCAATGGCTTGAGCACCACTGGCTCCTATAAACCCTCAGCACAAGTCTTCACCTGTAAACATGTACAGGGGAAAACCTGCTTGTTTGCAAGCAGTTTGCAGTTAGCACAAACGCAGCAAGCAGGGCCACCTATCAAATATTTTAAGAGTTATAACCAGGGAGAGTCCATTGTGCTCAAGCAGTTCCCCAGATGAAGGGGCAGCCCAGCACAATCAGACCTAAGCAGCATTTCAGGGACAGATCCTGCACGGTGTGAGCAAAGGTACTTGCAACCCCTGCAAGGTCTCACTACGGGTACGAAGTCAACACCAGAACCAGCTGACGACTGCAGCTTGTACATAGACCTTTCCATTCCCCTCAGGCTACTGGGAAATTAGAGCCTTGTCAAGATCTGTAAAAAAATACGTATCAGGAAATGATAAAATATTAGTGTCCCTGCACCCTGTTACACCAAGGAATAGCTTGTGTTCAGGAATTATAATTACAGTTGCACAAACATGAAATATAAACTAAGGTAGCGACTGAAATCGGAAGTTCAAGAGGAATTAACCCCTTGACAAGACTGCAAATAAACACTAAACAAAGCTGTATGCAGACTGAAAAGAAAACTCTGCTGAATGCAACAGTTAATTCTGAAAGTTAACAAGGGAGTCACCTTCTCAGGCAAAAGAGGAAAGGTGCACTTTCACACTCATCCCCTTTCTTGGCTTTCCCTGTGCAAGCAAACCTCCACATGGCAGCGTGCTGCCCACGGGTACACCTGTGCAGCAATGTATATATATTTTAAACCCAAATCAACACATTTCCACAGCAACATTTGAGAGACAACATGAATGAAGAAAGAGCAGATGATGTGGAGGACAGGTCTTGCTTGAAGGAACATTTCTGGAGAAAATAAAGGTTATGCAATTGTGTCTGAGGAGTTGAGGAAGATAGCAATGAAAAAAAAATCAGAGCCTAATGCTATCTGTCTGCATATTATCAAATACCAATCTGTAGCTTCCTTTGGAAAATCCATCCATTCTTTCTTCTTTGGAAACTAACTTTTGCCAGAAAGCAGCAAAGGAATTCACAAGGTGAGGAGAAACACGGCTACGCAGACAGGTTTGCCTTCAGCTTTGAGAAAGCAAACCCAGAGCACTTTCACCTTGGGGCTCGCAGTTGCAGCGACTGCACCGAGCCAAGTCTTTTTAATCCTCTTAGGTGTCTACACGCGCCTACAGTCACCTACATGTGATGGCTGCTACAAGCATGGTCCCCAGAGGTGAGATCTGTTCAGATGTCCACGGTGCAGACAGCTAAGTCCGAGCTAATCATCTGGACTTTATTTATAAGCAAAGAAGAGGAGGACATCTGGGGGCATGATTCATCTGACCTATTTTAGCTGTTTACATTAACGTGAAGTGTCTGTTCCTCTTTGTGGACAATAAAAAAGAGCCTAGGCACTTACACAGCAGGTTGTCCATATGATGTGGTCAAATGATTCCCACCTTACATGCCTGAGCTTACGTGGCTGGGGGCAGCAAAAAAACGAGATGCCAGCTTCTGTTTCAGTAAGTTTCCTTGCTGCTTGAAATGCATTTTCTTCGTAATAAAAGTCCCGTGGTGTGACTAATAGTGCCACCCAGTGCAGAGAGCCAAGGCTGAAGGAGAGGGGGTAGACAAAGAATCAAATGCAGCAAAAATGATTTTTAAAGTAAAGGCCAGGGACATGTTACGAGTTGCCTCAAATCTGGCTCAATAACTCCTGATGTGACAAGTGAATTTAGCATGGTGCAGCAATTTAAATGCATCTAAAACAGCTGGTGGGATTCTCAAACACAAAGAGAGATAATTGTCAACCTTATTCACAGCAATTAAATCTCTATGGACTAAAATAGAAGCTATTGTTCCCCAGCACCCTGGGACTGGAGCCAGAAGGAACTTCAGTGGAGCAGAAAGTTGGCAGTTTGGAAAGGGGCAGAAAACTGCAATTCCCTGGCATAAGAAAAAAAAAAAATCACACCCAAAAAACAACCCCAAAGACAAGTTCAAAGATTTATGGAAAAGACTTTCCTCTTGCAAAGTAATAGGGAGACACCAGAAATTAGCACTGAGATAGATGGGCTTATCTCAGTGTGTACTCCACACAAACAGAAGCGTATCCAGAAATTTCTTCTACTGACTGAAAAGAAGAAAGCTAGAGATTACTATTGCTATATTTAGACACTTACATAGTGCCCAGATATGTTTCCTCTGGAGTCATCTGAGCACACGATACTTAGACAGACACAAGAAAGCTGGATAACTGTTATTAAGAGGCAACCACCGCCAATACAGAAACAATCATTAATCTGCTCTCAATTCAAAATTATCATGAAGTGGCATAAGTTTTGTAAATCACTTGCCAAGGACAAAGTACCTCCAGAGCTGCATCAACAGACAGCTATTGGACTGGGAAAGCCAGAAAGAGGTGGTGCCAGAACCATAAGTGAAGCACAGGCTGTCACACGTCGATCAACGTGCCCCAAAGAGACTGATGGTTGTGTTAGCTGGGCTGGGGGCAGCAAGGGCAGCAAACAACAAATCTTTCTTAAAGGTAGAAAAAAAAATCCCTCCAAACCATTTGAAGATGTGCCTCTCCTGACCAAAAACCTGAAGAACTCAGACCAGGGGTGGGCCGGAGCACGTTGCAACCAAAAGTCTTCTGTTTGCTACGCCTGCATGCAGCTAGCTCTCTGCTCCTGTACAGAAAGTATATTAAAATGTAAAAGAAGATCAGTGTTGGCTTTAAGGAATAAAAATCCAAAAAGCCTGCTTAGGGCTCTGACAAAGCAGTCTGATGGAAGAAATGCAAAGCATAGGCTGAAGGATGTACCAAAGTTCCCTGTGTAGATTTGCATCCAGCTCTGTGACTAGGCTGGGCTGCTGAAGGCCCTCGGGGCAGCTCATTGTCAATGCTGACATTTCTGGTCCTGTTCCTGCCTTTCCTCCAGCTTGAGATTTTGCCCCTTTCCTGCACCAGGTCTGCCCTTCTGAACCAGAAGCAGCAAACTCCACACCAGCTCCGTTGTGCAAGCCTCCTCCTTGGTTACATCTGCATTGCTGCATACAGCTGGCCAACCTCCAGCCCAGGGACCAAGGGACATGGGCTACACTCTTCATCCTCTCCCAGAACTGAGTATCTGCAACCACACTGCCTGCACAAAGCAGCTCCTGGCTCAGCGCTGCCCATGTTCCTCCTGGGTACCATCTGGAAAAACACCAGACTGCGGACCACAGCCGTGCTGGGGACACAATAAGAAACAACGCGTGCAAATGCAGGACGAGCTCTTCAGCCAACATTGGCTTCAGCAGAGTTTCACAGCACAAACACTGCTCTGGAAGCCGGAATAAGACCTGCAATGAAAGGGAGTTTACCTCTCATCTGCAGACTCTGGAATTCCTGCATAGTCCTTTAAGGTCTCCAATGCTGGACACTGTCACATGGGATATTCAACTTTCCAGCTGAGAAATTCTTGGAAACCTCACAGAAGCAAAAACACACTCAATTTTTCTGCACAACTTCTCTTGAAGAGACAAACTAACTCCACTATTATTTTGCCATATGATCCACCTGAAATATAATTCTGCAATAAAAGATGAATACAGATAGATGCCATTATGCATCACAAACACCATAATTAAAAATTATTAATCTTCAATATATCTTACTCCAAAGCTTCAAATGCATTGTATTATTCATTGAAAAGGCTTCTGTTGCACTCAGGGAAAAATAAAGTTAACCATTCTTCCACAGCGAGAACATTTCATACACTGACTGCTGTGCAGTGCAGAAGAAGCCTACATACATAGCTTCTGAATTTACTAACGGGGATGTTGTAGCCGAGTCCCAGCAATACAAGGTGGACAGTGAATCAGTAAGTGTCAGCTCCGTTTGGAGACGAGCGCAGCTTCACGGTGTTGGCAGACTGAGAGCTGCTCCTTTCTTAACACCACCCTTGTGGATCCCTGGCTTTGGCAGAGATGCTTGAAGCTCCTTTTGATCTTGGGTGTGGCTCTAAGCCCTGCTCGCAATGCCGACCCGACACAGGTGTTGTCCTGGCTGCTGCCTGGCTCTGCATAAGCACTCCTGGTGCTGTGCCCAGGCTGCCTCCTTCAGGATTCAGGTAGAGTCCTCCTGGGCTCTCTTTACCACCAAGATACAACTACAATGCTACACTGAGTCTTTTTCTTTAAGCTTTCTCTGTCTTGGGTTCCTCTACTCCTGCCTGGCCCCTTGGTTAAAGGGATATGTTGTGGTGAGACCACATCTCTTCCTCCTAATCCCGAGGATGGTATCAAGCTTTCAGACCCAATGCTTCAACCTTCTCTAGTTGGATCTCATCCACCATCAAAAAACTTGGTTCTCCTTCCTCATTACTATGAACTTTCTAATCCTGCAGCATCTTACTTGAAAGGAAGCTGAAAGAGGTATCACCTACTTTCAGCCAACACTGTTAATAAAAAACAAACATGACACTCCCCAGTCATATGGGTTAATAACCAGCAGTAAACAGAAACTTCATAGGAAACCAACATAAAAATACTACTCTTCAGCTGCTTCTCAAAGTTACCCTCTGGTTCTGCAAGACTGTCTTCTAATATAAGGTGGTACGGCAGTTTAAGATGCATTACTTCTTGCCTTCAAATACTTAACACATTGTACAACACATTAGAGCTATATAACAACCGACAGGTTTTAGATAAACAGCAAGCAGCTACAAAGAACAAAAAAAAAGGAAAACATTTTAAGCATGAGGGGAATTAGCTTCATAATAAAATATTTTCTTTATATAATACTGCAACTATGTATTGTAACTTACACACAAACAAAAGATCTTCAAAAAATCTTTTTTTTTCAAAAAATCTTATTTTTTTCAAAAAATAACCAGTGAAGCAGCCCAAACCTTCCATCTTTGTTTTCAGTTTCTCACTTCTAATTTGCAAAATCATATTAACATCATTTTCCTCCCATTTACCCATCAACCAGCTTAAATTGCCAACCTTTTCCCACTGAAGTGTGCATGTAAAATATTTCATTAAGAAAAAGGAGATCCACAGATCAGACACAAAATATGATCATACTACCTCCTGAAACTTTTTGTAACTGGGTATAGTAACCACACTTACTTAGCCCAATCTTCTTTGGATGTATATATAAACACATATATGTGCATACACACACAAAGATAAACCTATCTGGCTGGCTAGGACAGATTTTATTTACGAAACAGAAATTTAAAAACCCAATCTCAGCAGTTCTCAGAGATGAAATTAAACACCCTACAGAACACGAGTAATCAGCAGAGCAATTAGAAGAAATATTTAAACCACAGAGAAGTTGGACTCTATTGGGAAGAGGAAGTAAAAAATAAAAAGAAAGTTTCCATTCCTCTGAACTATTGATTATATCAGTAAGTACAAAATACAGTTTTCCAAAGGAAACATCTGTGAGTAATTCACTTCTGAACAGAACAAATCCACCTTTCCGTGGCTGATGAACAGATGGTGGCTGCAGTGGGGCAAAGGATGCTCGGGCCTCATTACCTTCCTTCACTGAACTGCCTCAGTACTGCTCTGCTGTCCCTGATGGCCCTGCTCTGAAGCACCATTCTGGAGAGAGACAGTAATTATGCACTTTTTTAATAACAGAACATCTTCCAAAGGAATTTTACCCTCCCACAGTAGCCCCAGGACCAGACACCTCAGTGTAAATGCCAAAGGAACTGCCCGCTTCCTGCTCACTAGTCTTCTATGGGCGTTATGGCTGCTGCAACCTCAGTTAATCACATCTTATCACTCGAGCTTAGATAAATACAGCCCCCACATATGTAACTCCTTCCCTTCTTGTGAAAGTTTTGGCTGGCACTTCTTTCCTTTTATAATTAAAAGAGTCTTTTCTAGGAGGTTGGATGCTGAAGGGAAATTGCTTGCCTTTTTTTTTTTTTTTTTTATTTTTTTTTTCCAAGCAGTATTTCTGCTTAAGAAGGCATGTTTTTTCAATTATGGTAAAAAAAAAAATGAAATTGTTTAATCCTCTTATTTCCACATGCATGATAATTTGCACAGTCTTTTGGATTTACTGTACTTTTTAGACCATAACTACCCATTGAATATAAATTGAAGTTCTCCCATAAAGATATCAGTGGGTGGCCATGGGACTAGCATCCCATCTTCTCCAGTTATTTGCACATGCAAAAACTTCACTGCACACTATTTTTTAATCTCTACAACAATTCTATTTCCCCCATCCCTAATTTCTCTTTGCCTACCAGCACAAACTGAACTACCCTGAAGCAAAAAAAAAAAAAAAAAAAAAGAGTCTAAATACCTAATTAAAACCATCAAACACTCCAGTTGGTAGTTGGCATTACTGTACATCATTTTTTTTTGCATTTCCTCCCTCAGATAACAGATCTTTGGTCCAATGTGCTGTGAAGCATAGCAACTAATACCCTCCTAGGATCCTGTATATTTTGAACGTGACCCAAAGATGTAGTAGATATTTTCTCTAGGGATGAAACTTAGTGTCCAATTAACATTTTGAATAGCCTCAATAACTACTGCAAAGAACACTAGGATGATAATTGTATCCATTAGACTTCCACGCTTCAAGCATATTCATCTGCCTATGACTCCACAGTGGCCTTCAACTGGGCTTTAAATACGATAATAAAAATATTAAGCAAGAACACTGTTGCAGTTGATGCTAAATAGCACATAGAACTTCAAAAATATTCTTGACTAAGAGAAGAATGATTTCTACTCTATACTAACACACAAATCCATTGTTTAGACATGGGAACAATACTCCCCGAAATGTTTAACTATCAGATTTCATTCTTTACAAGCTCTCCTCCAAACATGAAGAGAGATATCTTCTGTAAAGAAAAAAAATGTAATATCACTTTATTAACAACATATGAAAGCGAGGAGACAAGGACCACACTCAGCTTATCTGCTTAAGAGTATTTCCTGCAACACCACCTCTCTGTAGGTATTTACAACTTACTGGATTATAATACAGCCAAATAATGTTCAGTTTGAGGGGCTGTATTGCATAACATTTTTAAGTACACACCGTAAGCTGAGCAATCCTCAACCCATTCTAATTTGGGTCTCCAGCAGCTTAGTGGGGTCTTGATGCTTATTTACTTTCTTTCAGTGTTGTCTGAAAAACAAGTAGCCCACCTTTACATTTATTCTATGATACCTGCTTAATCAAAGAGACGACTACTTCTGTCACTACATGAGCATGGAGACTTTACATCTTGTTAAGTCATAGTGCTTGAAACACTCTGATCGTAGGTTTAAGGGAAGCAAGGAATATCTCAGAGATATGCACAGAGCTTGGGTCATCTGTGTGTTGTGCTTATTCCTCACCTTTCAGTCCAATACTCACAGCTTTGAATGTCTTTAAAAACAAGTCAAAATCTGTACAGAAGCCGGAGTGTACTAACAGTACAAAAGCCTTAGCAGCTTACAAGAATAACGAGGTTTACAATTCTTTGGGAAGGCCAAAGTCAGGGCAGGTCCTGTAAGCTCTGTGTCCTGCACCACAGCCAGGCTCACCAATGACAGACATCTACAGGAGCTTGCACTGGGCAGTGATGGGCAGCACAGGGAATCCCTAGAGGTAACACACATGGTAACAAAAGACATCCCAGTTAGCTCAGGTGCTGCAGAATGCTAGTCAGTCCATTTTACAATGGACTGAAAAAAACAAACCTCCAAATAAAGCATACTAACATAAAGCTGGTGGAGTAAGAAGGACAGAGCACAGAATGCTAACTTGGGGAAAGGAAAATGACAGATTAATTCATCTGATAATTAAAAGGATTATTATTATTATTACTAGGTTTTACAGGTCTTAAAGTGGAAAATAATTTTATAGACTAACACATCTATCAGAATCTGAACAATTAAGAGGAATGGTACTTTGAGTGCTTAGTCAGTTTTTGATTTAGAGTACCTCTCTAAACAGTTCTCTCAGGAACTAGTGCAGATTTGTAATGATCTTGCATTTAAAAACATGCATCTTTTGTTGCTTTTTTAATACATAGTATTAAGCAGAAAATAATTCCTTCCCTCACATTTCTTAGATGAAAGAACTGTAAAAATGCACATTTCTTTCAGGGTTTAAGAGTAACAAACAGCCTTTTTCACCTACATGAAGGTCATCTAGCCTAGGTGAAGAGACATAAATGTTTCCCTGTGCAGTACTCCCCACAAAACTAGGCAAGACAGCTTTCCCTTATCTGGAGTTTCCCTAGTCTGTGGCAACACCTCCAGACAGGCAGTTTAGCCAAAGATATTCCTGTTAGGAATGTATCTTTTGAGGTTCAAGATCTCTGTTGGCTGCTCCTATTTATTTAGGGGGTGGGTTCTTGGCAAAGCCAAGCTGGGAAAGGAACTTGAGGGCAACTGGGATTTGCTCCCTGGTGGTTTAGGTACCTTGTAAACAGCAGCCTTCGGTATCACATTTTGTTGGTTTCCCCAGGCCGAGCAGTGACACACAGCTGGTGACAAGGTGCTGATACTCAGCCCGTGGCAGTTTGCCATATGCTGGGTTTGCAGCTTTCAGGAGGGGAGAAGCCACTTCCACAGGTCAACATTGAAGGAGCATTCTCTGGATGACGCTGCTGAAGACTAAGGAGTAACCTTTCAACCACCTCAAAAGCAGTGATAAACCAACTTAGAATAAACCTGAAAAAACAAGTGCTTTTCCTGGGTGCTGTTCCACATCCCTGAGACATGAACCGAATTAACTGCTTCCTTCTATTCCCTTGAGATAGTGAGTTTCTCCTCTGTGCCCTTGGAAGGCCATATGGGTAGGCCACAGAGTCTCCCCTCACCCTCCTCACCTTTTGCCTCCAGCTATAGTGGTGAAGTCAAGAGAAAAAAGGACGACAGCAAACTTTTTCAATATCCAGCTATATCTGCACACCCCAGGAAATCTCCTATGCAACAGAAAGTAACATTAAACAGTTTTAAAATAAATAAATAAATAAATAAAATTTAAAAAAAGCTGGCTCCCATTCAGTGCCTTGTTTATCAGCAGATTGCAGATGTTCTTAATGCACACTGGCAAAGTGGGATAAAATCAGCAAAATGCATAAGCATCTGCAACCAACATTACACTGAAAAAGGCAACACAATTTTTATGTCGTATCAGTCAAGCCCACAGAGGTTTACCAATCACAGCCTGCAATCACACTGAACATATTGGTTGCCTTAGGCAACTGCCTCTTTTGCCTCAGCAGAGGAGATAACCCAGGTATTGAATCAGATAAACTGTATTTTTTGGTCAATAAAAGCCCGTGCGGCAGGTTTTTATCCTTCCATCCCATCAACAAATAACTGCTGAAGCAAAGGCTCAAGCAACAAGCCCTCACGGAGCTGGTCTCATGAACCCAACCTACCTGCCCAAAGAGGCTGAGGAGCACCCTCTGGGTGCCTTTACCACCTCCTTGCTGCTCCCGCTGCCGCACCACAGCCCGCCGCCATCCTACGGCCTGCTCGCCCTCTGCCAAACCAACCTCCAAGGCTGAATCACAAGCCAACGCGGGCAGGCCACAAACCCACACTCTGTGCTGCTGGGTGTTCTCATACATTGGCTGTTATGTTTTAAGGAAGTTGCTTCCACTCAGGACAAATTTTCAGTTTATAATATTGACAAAAACATGCAAAAAACCATAGCAGTAGGCCCTAGATACACCAGCCACAACAACAGCCTCACTTCTGGTGAAGACTCTAAGTGCTGGCAGACCAAATATGAAAATTTCCATCGCCTAAAAATTCACCATGGGATAATGTAATAGCTTGCTGTTTTGTTGTCTTTATCTTGTTGGACAATTGTGTTTGTATGTATGACAAGAAGAGGGAATTATGGAAGAAGTGGTTCAAATGTGCTGTTCCTCCTTGAAGTCCTTCCATTACATGGTCTCAGGAGGTGAAACTACAACTTCCATGTATTATATTATCTCAGCAGCTATTTCTCCACAGCTGCACTTGGTAACAGAAAGTACCTGCACTGTTCTTATGAGGCCTCAGGATGTGAGAAGGTAAACTGTGCCATTAATAATATTAATTCAGTGTCTGACTGAAGGATCTAGCAATCAACAGAAGCCATAAGACAGAGAAGACAAAAAAGATATAAAATGATTGTCCAAGTTTTGTTTGTTTGTTGTTGGTTTTTTTTTTTTTTTTTTTTTTTTTTTGTTTTTGTTTTTTTTTTTTTGTTTTTTGTTTTTTAAGCTAAAGCGTAAGGCTCAGGTTTATTGCACCTTCATCCTGGAAGCTATCCCATCTCCCACTTCACAGACCACAAAAACAAAACATGCCAGCTCCTCAGCTGCCCCAGTTCACATCCAGCTCTGAATAGATGGCTGAAGAAGGTAAAATTATGCTAAGATGTTTAAGTGTAAACTGAAGCAGCTGAGGCACAGGAGCTCATTCCCATTTGCCAGCAGTGCTTCAGGGGGTTTGTTCAAGTAAACAGTCTTGTCCCAGCTTCGCAGGCAGGTTTTCCAGCTTGCACTAAGCTGCAGACAGATATAAGCACAAAGCACTTACCTGGTTAGCTTCTTGCCAGCCATGCTCTGTCTGCAGTCTAGGCACATCCTGGTACAATTTTTCCACTTAGTAAAATACAGCTTTAAGTCTAGAACTCCACAGCACAGGGGCAGGCATCAGCCAGGGCTGTGGAAGACAGCTGTTCTGTACAAGATGTCTTTTTTGTGTGTGACTGTGATATCAATCAAATTTCAAGATATTATGAGAGAAAACATTCTTCAATACCGAGAAAACACATTTGAGAGAGAAGTTATCAAAGTGGTTTGAGGGTCTTTTTAGCTTCCTGCTCCTTTAAGCAGCAGCTTCTTTCGGAGGATCCATTTCAATTTTCAGAGAGGGTGAATGAGGAGAGGTGACATGACAAAAGGCTTTGCCATTTTGCAAGCTAAGGACTTGGAACAATTCCTCAGTGTAAACCTGCACCTGTTTGGTCAGGTTTTTCATCAGCAGAGCCTGAGTGTTAGTCTCTCCTTCCCCAGAATTATTTACTGATGCTTAAGAAAAATGCAAATGCCACAGAAAGGACAGAGTTGGAAGACATGGCTTCTCTAGTGCCTGAGTCTGAGATATTAGATCAGTAACGTCTCCCTACTCAATTAATGTTGCTACACAACATGTAGGAACCTCACTACCTCTGAGAACTGTCAAACTTGGTTGAAAACAGCCAACAGGTTTCAAATTTAATAGGGAGGTAATACACAGAGTATTCACACAGACCTCGTTTCCATAGAAAACTTGGTGAGTTTTCCTCGGTAAGGATCAGAACGATAGTAAAGATTAAAAATCTGTTAGGAAGCTCAACAGGAATAGCAGGTTTTTTGTTGTTGTTGTTGTTGTTTAACTAGAGGAAACATGTTTTTACTGAAACAGCTAGCTACAGAATGAAGAATCAGACAAAGCTGCACTGTAACTCCTGTGCAGTATGACACAGCCAATGCCTGAAACACCAGGTTTCAATGCTTTGCCTTCAGCTTTCTTTGAAGCTTAAAACTGTTTTAATCAGAAATCCCATGTTCACACACAGCTAGACACAAGCAGTGCTATAACAGATGCAGCAAGAAGCAGGTTTGTCTACGTACCTGGTACTCATTTGCACACCTCATTGAATATAGACTCCTAAACAGATATAGAGTCTTTTATATCCCGAAGTAAAAATCCTGCCCAAATGAAAACAAATTTGTATAATTCATTCAAGAAAAGCAGCCTGAGAGTTACACACTTTTTTCCACGCACTCAGTCTATCAATTCCAATTGTACTCTTAACAGCATCCTCTAAGAGCCCATCTTCCCTTTTTAAAATCATCTCGGCAAATAGCAGGAAGACAGGTTAGTTGTTCTAAAACTCAGTTTCACTCTGTTGTGGCATATTTATTTTATGTACGTTGCTTACAGAGAGAAAAGCTATAGGCATATTAAGCTGAATTTAATATATTTAATACTCCTCTACAACTACTACATTGTTTTACATTCTACACTGTGAAAACGTAATATATTATGACAAATATCAAATGCAAAGCATGCCTTCTAAGTGTCTGAGGTCCAGCAGGGGAGATGTGCTAGGTGAGATACACAACAGCAACTGCAGTCAGCAGAGCCTGAGGAAGTGGAGGGAAATGACTTCATCTCCCACACCAGGAGATAACAGGCCAGCACCTCCTGAAAGCAATGAGGGTGGAGAAGTCAGCACATTCCTCGCATTTTAAGTGTGTGCATGTGGGGGGAATAACTCAGAGCTGCCATTCTGACTGGCTGTGGCAAGCGCCTTCAGAGGGATGTGTTACTTAGAAGGAGGATACAGAAGGAAGACGCAGCATTAGGGACTCTCTGGGGCACATCAGCCCAGGTGTGGGCTCATTAGCCACCACTGTGCGCCAGTCAAAATGCTGAATCAGCTAAGAATCTTATGGTAAGAAAAAAAACTTGCATCTTAGCATAAACATAAAAATATGTTTTGATGCATCATCTTTTTACAACTTTGAAAACGAACTTTTCCCACAATGGACCAAATAAACATTTTTAACTCTGAACTTTTACTTTGACCCAGTCTGGACACGTGTCACACAGCAAGGCACCCCATCTCCAGGGCCACGGGCAATACTTGGGGTGCTCAAGTCCCACCTGAGCTCAAGGGTTCTCAGAGGGAAGCACTGTGCTCCTTCACTACCCTGGAAGGGCCTCTAAGGGTTGCATGGGTCAATGCAGGGATTTTGGTGGAGAAGGTTTGTGTGACAAGCCATGGACAGGCCACCTCCTCGGTACTCAGCAGTTTACTGCAAAATGCATCTACACCTTCAGAATCCTGAAGGAATTCTGCTAGGCATGAAACTGGCATATGAGTCATCAAAACACAGGGCAGGAGGAAGCTTTTAAATTCAGCTACAGCTTGATTTGAACTGACAGGGATGCATTTTTACTTTGGTGACCAAAGGAAATTGTGCTGGTTTTGACAAATATCTAAATTGGTTTAACCTTGCTGTACACTTCCAACAGGTTGCTGTCATGGTCCAGAAACAACAGTGAGTTTAGAAAACGTAAAAAGGGAGAAGGGGAAATTTTTGTCTCAAGAGAACATTTGGAGTGCTGCAAAATCATCCCAGGGCCTACTCAGATATGTGAATGCATATCCACTTACACTGCTCAGACAGATGTGGTTCTGTCTTTAGTCATATTTAAGCATGTTTAAAATTGCTTGATGAGTGGAATGGCACAGCAATCACAACAGCGGGAAAACTTAAGGAAGAATTCCACCCTCCCACCCACCCAGGAATAGTTTTTACGGATGATTTGCCTCAATATTTGTCGTGAGCACCAGCGAAATTCACTCATTTCTTCTCTGAGTGAAAAAGCACATACTGTGGGAAGAAAAGCATGCACTTTTTTTCCTCTCCATAGCAGTTCAAATATTTCCTAGAGGAACTTAACAAGTGTTCAAAGTACTTTGTGCAGATTGGTTGAACACAATGTACTGTTTAATATACCAGACAAGAAAATACCTGATTTCTTCCATTCTTGGGGTCCATACCACCTGCTGGGCAAAAAGCAAGCATACTAACACTGACTAAACATGCTCAACTACACATGAGCAGTAGCGGATCAGTGACAGCAAAACGCACATCCCAGCTGCTGAGGAGATGCCTCCCCTCTCCAAGAAGAGTCCTTCACTGCTAGTCAAAACACTCCTCTGATGCTTGTATGTTGATGTGGCAGAAGGCTTGTTGTAACGACCTTGAAAGCTACTACCAGCTGCGATTATAAAACTTGGAGTTAGGGCAATACATGTTGGATAAAAGGTGGAGATTAAAGAGAAGAAAGTCACTGGCCACCAAGATAGAAGGGTAATAGTTGGCCACTTGCCACTCCTTAAAACACAAAACCAAAACAATAGGATGTCATGGTTTTAGCTGGGATGGAGTGAATTTTCTTCATGGAGGCTTTTGTGATTCTGTGTTTTGGATTTTTGATGAAAACAGTGGTGATAACACACCGATGTTGTAGTTGTTGTAGAGCAGGGCTTACAGAGAGCCAAGGACATTTCAGCTTTTTGTGCTGCCCAGCCAGCGAGGGGGCTGCTCAAGGAGCTGGGAGGGGACACAGCCAGGACAGCTGGCCCAGATGGATGCCTCATATCACACAGCATCATGCTTTGGAAAACACGATAGGAGAAAGAAGGAGAAAGCGGGTAGGCGGGGGGGAAGGGACATTCGAAGTGATGATGTTTGTCTTCCTAACAAACTGTTATGCATGAGGAGCCCTGCTCTCCTGGAAGTGGCTGAACACCTGCCTGCCAAGGGGAAGCAGCAAATGACTTTCTTGTCCTGCTTTGCTTGTGAGCGTGGCTTTTGCTTTACCTAGTGAACTGTCCTTATCTCAACCCATGAGTTCTCGTGCTTTTACCTTTCCAATTCTCCCTCCTATCCCACCTGGGGAAAGTGAGCTGTGTGGGGCTGAGCTACCTGCTGGGTTAAACAACAACATAGAGTCATCATTAAAGCAAGCTCCAGGATAAAGATAAAAATAAGTTTAAGATTTTTGCAGTACATCGGGATGTGGGGAAGAATCTCATCTAATATTCAATGCTGAGCAAAATCATTGAGGCTTCTTAATTTCCTTGCTGCCACAAATTCCTACAGAGGTCCTCCCATCAAGAAGTGATGAAATTTCTGTCAAAGGCTTGGTCTACAGAGCCCTATAAGCAACAATAAAACACATGAAAAACGGCTGTCTATGCCCCCATTAATTAGACAAACACAGAAAATGTTCATCAGATAACTCTCAAGAAACCCAAGGAAGAAAAAGTGATAAAAACAAGTTTATGGAAGAGCATCCCATTCCAGTTTCTCTGCATTAGTGATTTTTCTTCAGTTCTAAAACCCTGCCCCCCCCCCCTTTTTTCTAAATCGAAGTAAAAGTACAATCTTGCTTTCAGTTTTCCCTATTCTTGACCTAATGCTGCATTCATGGAATTATACAAATTATGTATAGTAACATATACAAACTCTTTGCAGGAGTAACATTCAGAACTGACTTTCTTAATGTTTAATTATAAAGCAACACACTTTGTGTAAACCTAAAAAGGTTTTGTTTGGACAGTAACAGAACTTGCCATAATGCTTCAGCAGCCTGTATCTGATATCTGTCCTGTAAAAATACAGCACTTCAAGTCATTAAGACACTGTATATTGCAGAATATAAATTAGAATTATTTTCACTTGCCAGCTGCGAAGCATTCGCTGTTTATGCTCTGCTGTGATTCTGATGTATACACTCCATCTTAAAACCTCATAAATATGTTTGGTACTGGATTAAAAGGGGAAAGAAAAAGTTTCAGCATTTAAATTAATTTAATGAAATCACATTAAAGCAGCCACCACCACCATGACCACCATACCCCACCCCCTTTCCCCCGACAGATAAGGAAAACCATTAGCACTGTTAGATCAAGTTGTAACGGGTTCATTTGATGAGAAGTTAAAAACCGCAGGGCTTCTGGAGGTGATACACAGCCCTGTAGCTGCCAAATGATCAGAGCAGAGTTCTCCCAAGCAAGGATTTACAGCATCAAGCAGTACTGAAGCATGCGGTTACCCCGGCTGCTACTTCTACTGTGAGGGAAGCATGGCAGAACTATCACTAGACTTACTTTAAACACAACCATCTTCTTCTGTGAGCTCTTGGGAGCTAATTTAAACTATGTCCAGACCCAGAAGGGCCCTACTTTAATTACCAAATTCCCCTGCCTTCCTCCTCCCCACCATCCCCTGGTAAAACCAAGTGACACAAACACGGCCGGGCCTTTCCTGCAGAAAGCACCGCATCCATGTCGGGCCCATCTTGGTGGGCCTGGCAGCAGCTGCCTGTGGAGGAGCACAAGGAACAGCACAGGCAGACCTCTCCACAGGTACTCTCTGACTTTATAATTTAGCTTGAATTTTAGGATTTGGGATCACCTCTTGCCTCTGTTGGAAACTGTTTTAAAATATATGTGCTAGATGTGGAAGCTGCAGCTATGCATGGCAAAGTCAAGTCAGAAGAGGGCTAGTCCTGTCAGCAGTATGGTGGTCCCTCATCGCAGAGACCCAGAAAAGCCACCTCCAGCTCCAGGGAGAGAAAAGACCCCTACCCTTCACAGACAGCGTGCACGAGATGCACCTGAGCACGTTTATCACGAGTCACAACACAGCTTGGGCATTTCAAGAGGTACAACGCAGCCCCAAAATGTGCAGGATGGATAAATCAGAATAAATCAAACTACACAATTTAAAGATTAGTACAACTGGATGACATGGTTGTAAATAGTATGTTTCCGCTTAAAGGCAGTTAAGTAAAGGATATCAATATTCAATGCTCCCAGAAAGCACGATCTACTCCTACAACGTGCAGCAAAAATAACTCCACAAGCTTACATAAAATCCAACATAAGAAGATATACAAGGCTTATCCTGTCAATGAAAAGGCTTTTTCATTGTAAAACTCAAGAGCCAGACAAGCAAATACAGCAACACTGACATCCCACTCTCAAGTCTGAAGACAAAGAAAACACATTACCTGCTGCCATACAAGAAAACCTGAAGCCTTGGGTTAAAAAGAGAAGTGCGCTCACTAGTTTTCTCTGCATCTCTTTTTTTTTTTTTTTCTTTTTTCTTGGTGGAGTAAGGGGACAGGGAGGGGACAGGTAGTGTTAGAGCCCACTGCTTTAAGGTACAAGGATGAAGAGCAGAGCAGCAAGCAACCAGCTTTGCAAACACCCTCTCAGGGGGCTTGGCTACAAAGCAAGCAGATTGAGTTCACGAGATGGAGGTAAAATTTACACAGTAATTGCTTGCCACAGCAGAAAAGTGAAATAAAGAAGTGTTCTCCTTCTTTTGGAGGTTACTTTACTTTCACATCAGGTTTCTGTTTTAAACTTTCAGCCTAAACCTATACTGCGTTGAGGAGAGACTGCAATGGCAAGATACAAATTTAGGTTTTTCACATGTGGAATAATGAGTCTCCACACTTGTTTACAACACTTCAGCAAGGGGAAGAACATCTCTAATCACCATTTGTTTAACTAGTGTGCTTTAAAAAAAAAAATCCAGCTAGCATCACTTACTGATCATGAGCTGTCAAAATCCTAGGACAAGTTAATTTCTCTGCACCAAACAGTTTAATACTATGGGGGAGAAAACAAAATCAAGCATTGCACATACTTGGCAATTACTTAACTTGAACAGTGACATCCCTGCATAACAATCACATATTTCATTCTAAAAAATAAAACTTCTAGTCAAGGGATTGAAGGTAATAAGTGAGCTCATGTTTTGCTACAAAAAAATCTTATGCTTCTCAAAGTAAATGACTCATCTGTACCAATCATTTTATGATCCACCATTTTCTAAGGAATTGTCTTTTCTAAACCTCAGGTGAATACAACTTTGAAACAAGGACTCATGAGGCAAGTGATGACAGAGGCATGCAAGCCTCTTAAGACTGCACATGCAGATAATTAAAGCAGACATTACAATTCTGCAGGATTACAGTCCAAGGAGCAAAACAAGAATGTAAACCTCAAGTTTTTCACAGGAGTTGCCTCTGGTGGCTTTTGAGAAGTTGTGAACTACTTTATAAGTTGACATAGTGATTCAACTGGTTGTCATTTTTGCTTTGTCTTAACTGTAGAGAGTTGTCTTATTATACCAACTTCATTTAAAAGATTCAAAATTCATTGAGTCAAACATTTAAGAGGTTATTGAATTGCGCTGCTTTATCTCCCAGCTATTTACCATCTCTAATAATTTGAATTTCCATCCTCTTTACATTCAAGGAGTGAATAGAATTCAAGACAAAGCCTTCTGCCTGACTCTTTAAATGTAGATTTGCTGAAAGCATAAGAAAAATCCTAACAATTACAGATTGCTTACACAGAGGAGGTAATGGGCTTCAACAAGAGCTATAGACAAGCAAAAAAAATCAAACCGGTTTTGATGGTACTAACCAACCATGTAAGAAATTTGGAAGGAATATAATCCCAGTACGACTGAATATCAGACTTTGCAACATATGTCACCACTTGATTAACAGCTAAAGGGTATCACCAAACATAAAACATCCAGTGGAAAATGACCTAAACTGGCAGTTCATCCTCAGTGCTCATGTCCAAGAAGTCATTATCCGTGCATCTGGTTTCCCTTCCTCTCACTGTCCCCACTATGGGGGATTTGGGATTCATAGTCCCAGCATCTCTTCTGGACAAACATCAGAGGACAAGAAAGCAACCCGAGGCTGTGCCATCAAAGCCTCCCCTAGGAGAAGAGCTGTCTCACAAAGCTGCCAGGTTAAGCAGCTTAATCGAAAAAAAATATATATATCTGAAAAAGTGCTATCTTTTCCAAGCTATAGAGCGCGATCACCTCATTTCACCACTGTTACACTGTATCTAGCATGATATAACCCATTTTCCAATCTGTAAACAGGTAACTGATGGTGAAGATGTCACCGGTTTACACAGCGTGAGGGTGAAAACCACACCTCCTAAAACTAATTATAAAAAGTCATCAAACAGCAGGAAACGTGTTCTTCTGCAAGGTCCCCAAAGACACTGCTGCTGCTTACACCTGACAAATTTTTCCCCTGTGAATTACTGCTTTATGATTTGCCTTAAAAATCAAAAGCCTGGAAGGCATTTAGGCTGTTAAAAATTAATGAACAGAGGCCTTTCAGCTCTTACTTTATGCTCAAATATCAAGAGGTCCTCTATCAAGGATTTTATTACTTTGAGCAGAATTGAGGGAGAATGCCCGCACAGCATCTCCTTAAAAATTACATGTGTGCCATAATAATTATAAGAACACCCACTCCCATTCACACGATGTCGAAATAATGCTGTCATATGCGACTGAACCCAGACAGAGAAGTACCCAAATCTCTGTGTACCTGCTTGCAGGTATGTCCTAATTTCTGAATAAAAAAAGCTCATTTTTCCTGCTCCCCAACACACGTACATAATCTGCTCTTCTTTCTAAATGATTCTTTAATAACTATGAATGTGGACTAAAACTGGGAACTTTATCTTTCACATGATTCAAATAATGAAGTTAGGCAAGATGTTTGAAGACATTAATTATACTTGATAAGCATAAATACCTTAGAGACCCATCCACAGGCTAGAAGCAGATCAGTGTACTGATAAACAGCACGAGATACTGTACAAGCAGGAAATTAAAAATCAGTGGACACACACCTCTATCCCATGTCCACTCCCCCTCCCCCCCCCCAAATAAATAACACACAACTCCCAATTAAAACAAACAAACAAAAACACAACTATGGATTTCTCTCCTCCTTGTTACTGTCCTTCCCAGAAATACCCACACAATAGTTACATTGAGCAAGACAAATGTTTTTCTGGACTGTTTCCACCCTAAAGGTCAGTAGGTAAAAAAGTGGGTCATAAAAATCCCCAATCCATGCAAAATTGGCTGAAAAATGCCCTTTACAAATATACTGACTGAAGTTTAATGATTTGCTTGGAAAATGGGAGTATATTGGACTAGCCAGCAGCTGACATTAAAGCGCTTCATCGGTCATTGTCAACATTCCTGCAATAGTCCATACTACGAGAACTTCGTCGCAGCATAAAAATGCCAAAATCTTTCCGATTCTGAGCTGCGTGGGACCAGAAATCACCAGACTTTTCTGCAGTCAGATGCACTGACCAGCCTGGATGACTGCACCCACATGTTGCCTAGTGTTATAGGAAAGAACAACAAATTATTTAACATTTCCTATATTTTCATTCATTTGTCCCCCTCCACTTTTCCAAAAACGTATTTTCTCTTGGCATAAGTTTTGTATAAATAACACGGAATGTATCAACTTCTAGAAATTTCAAACACTTTGATGCTCTGTTCCTTCTTTAACTAACTGCCAGAAGCACAACTTGCCTTGTAGGGGTGCTGAAAGAGCCTTCAGTGAGGAGCTGTGGGGATGCAGAGAACACCACAGTAATAAACATCCTGAAGAAGAAGTGCAAAAAGAACTAAATAAAATGCTAACTTGGAAACGCTGGGCTGAATTTCAAGTTCTAGGTTAAAAGTGCAAGTCTACTGCTACAGCGTTACTGTGGTATGTGCCGTGACCCAGGTGAAGCAGCCTTTTTCACCTCTCTTGAATCACTCCCACACATTTCTCATCTGAATTTCTTTATTTCTCAAAGCAGAAACCACTATTTGGCTCCAGCATGGTATATAGATGCACCTGGAGCTTGGGTTAAGACTTCTTTCAGGCATAACAAAGAATTTACAAGCAAGTTCACAAAACCTCCTAGTGTTGTTTCACACTAGAAACCCCGCTGCTCTTGTTGGATGTTCTCATGCTGTCTTTGAACCCTAACAAGGAACAGAGGGAGTCTGTCCTTGCCACCACTTCACATTATGTTGAGTACATCAGTAATACCCATCACTGCCTCTTCCACTCAATGACAGATTTACTCCCAGCATCACTTTCCTCCGCAGTACTAAAAGTCCTAACCCAGAGCCCCACATACTGGGCTCTGCAAGACATTCCCAGCCCCTAACCACTCATTTCTGACTGATGTTTTTTACCAAGTTCCATCAGTTTATTATGAAATACACCCATCTGGTTTTGGCTGCCACACACCTCCAGCACCTGCACCAACTCCAGTGCCCCTAGATCCAGGGATCACACCTGTAATTCCCCCTTTAGTACAGTTTTCTTGTTTGGGGCAGTAGTGCCTCTCCTTAGAGAAGCTGCCACACACTTAGAGCCAGGTCTCATACTGTGGCTCCACTGATCATAAAAGCATGTAAAAGACAATGCTGAGGCGGTCTGTAATCACTGGGAAAGGCAGCACTTTATGCCAATGAATTGCCGTAATCTTTGCAATCCATGTGGCAACTACCAGTGAATTAGCTCTCAGCATCAGCCATGTAAAAATGTATGTAGGGAACTTGCTAGCTCAAGTTTGGGCTACACAGAGTTTATCTGCTTCTCCGTGCCCAGCCCAACACTTGAACTTACATGTTTTTCATTCACCACTGGAGATGTTAGCTCTGCCAACTGGGCTCTGAAGTACAGACCCAGGAAGGCATGTCTCTAGAGCTGGATCTGTCACCAAGACTTCCAAGGGCTGAACTCACTCGGGCTCAAGGAGCTTGCCAGCTGGCTCATACCAGACAGAGGAGGTGACCTTCATTGCTTCTGCTTGGGATGTCTTCTGCACTGGGGATGAGCTGTCCTGGAGGACATTTACGAGTTTGTGACTGAATGCAAGTACTGGGGGAAGAAAGGTTTTGTGACTTTTTTGTTTGTTTGAGAAGTTGTCTCTGTTCCAAAGGCGATGGTGTTAGGCTGTGAAAAAACAGATGTGACCAGCTTCAAAGCTAAACTGTATTATTGCTAGCAATCAACATAAAGCAGACAGCAGACAGATATCAACTGGCCAAGAAAAGTGTGAACAATCAAGCAAGGAACAGCAGCAAAGTTCTGGTTTCTGCCGAAATGCAAACCAGCAACCTGAGATACAGGTGGCCTGTGTTACAGCCTGGTTGTCCCCAGCTCAGCACGTTACATCAGCTCTTTGAACAAGGCTTTCCTGTTCCTCTGACGGCGTTTCATCATGCAAATAAACAGGTTCAAGCCAGTTAAAGATAAAAGATAAGTGATGAACTTGTTCACATTAAAAATGATACTGAGCTGCCAGTGCCAACGCATGGAAATGCTCCCACTGATAGCTGTGCAGCCTGCAATAATTCTGTACCTTCACCACACACTCCTGGTTTGGCACATGCCTATTAATGCCACAATGCTGTGGCAGTACAAGACAGCCACATCCAAGGTAAATCCCACAGAATAATGTCTGCAAGTTAAGCAACAGCGACAACTGGAACTTACTGCCATCTTCCCCCAGAGAACAGTTATCTAGACTTCACAACAAACAAGAGAAGAGGAATGCAATTAGTGAAATCAGTAGATAGTTGGCAGGGATGTCACATGGGAGAGTTAAAGAAAACAAAAATGACCTTCGATAATCAGGACAAACATACAATACAAAAGCTGCGTTATACTACATAGGTTACTCAGCCAGCCAGCTACAAAAAAATAATCAGATAACTCTTCTCTTTTTAAAAATTGCTTTTAAAATTGTTAAGAAGTACTGACAGTTTGTACCTACCCCTTGCCCCTTTTGTTTTATTAAAGGAACTTGGAGACCTTGGGGCAAGAGGCTTCTCCCTAGGAAATGTTTGGACTGGGGCAATTGCCTTGGGGCAATTGCCTTCTCCCTAGGAAATGTGGATTCCTGAAATAACCATACATGCTGCAGTAGTCTCCTGAAAGCGTGGAAAAGAAAGATCATGCACAGTACTACAACCACTCATCATGTTTGTTAGCACACAAGCACCAGATAAAGTCATCTTCATAATCATTTCAGGAGCCCCAAATTAATATTTTTATAATCAGTGTCAAATACTAATTGAGTGGGGAGGTCAGTCCCAAAAACTGCTATTAAGGTCTCTCTCTCTAGCATAAGGGAAAAGAAATACACAGCCTAGAGATCTGAAGGAGTGGTGTAAATAATCATTATTATTATCAAGTCCTAGGCAAAAGAGATCAAGCATTGCACTGCTGAGGAGGATATATATATATATATATATATATATATATATATATATATATATATATATAATCTGAACCTCCTGAACTTCACACATGCCGCTCAGGGTATCACCAGCTGTGACTTCATTCACCAGCAGGGAACAGCGAGGATGGAGGCTGGCTGCAACCACTGGACACCTGAGGCTGCAGTGCAAAGGGGAATGGAGCAGCACAAGAGAAAAAAGGTACACTAAATTAAATAAATGTCTTCAGAGAGAAAGGGCTGCGTGAATGGATATTTTCCACACCTTTAAAGATGTTCAGAAATACAAAGGTGTGTTGGTTTTGAAGTAAAGTCCATTTCCATGATGCATTCAAATTCTCCACCCAAGAGTTAGGTCAGAAACTCTCAATACAGAAGGTGCCTAGCTTGTAATGAAATGACCCTATAAAACAAGAAGCAAAGCTAGGACTGTTCATTAGAGACAAGAAGTCCAGAAAACAAGTAAGTTCCCAATTGTACCAGGACTGCCATCTGTGATCAGAACATTCACAGCATTGCCTCAAATCACAACAGGAGCTTTTGAAGAGAAAGGCCAATTTGGCTCATTTCTCTGCTTTTCAGAAGTTTGATGGGCAAGCAAAATGATTTGATTGATCCAGGTCTCCTCCACTCTGTGCCTACCGTTCTTGACCAGACAAGAGGTCTGGGCTGGGGTAAATAAGGAGGAAGAAAAGTTGCTCTGATAGGATGACAGTGATAGGTGGCACTGCAGAAGTGGGGTCAGAAAATTCATCATTGATGGAGAAAACAACACTTTTTGTCAACCAGCTAACATGCCAAAACATAAAGCTTTACTACTGTCATGGTTTTAGCTGGGATGGAGTGAATTTTCTTCACAGAGGCTTGTGTGATGCTGTGTTTGGGATTTTTATGAGAACAGTGGTGATAATGTTTTAGCTGTTGCAGAGCAAGGCTTACACAGAGCCAAGGAGGTTACAGCTTCTCATGCTGCCCTGCCAGCAAGGAGGCTGGGGGTGCAAAAGGAGCTGGGAGGGGACACAGCCAGGCCAGCTGGCCGAGATGGATGCCTCGTACCACACAGCATCATGCTTGGCTATAAAAGCTGGGAGAAAGAAGGAGGAAAGGGGGGGAGGACGTTCAAAGTGATGGCATTTGTCTCCCCAACAAACTGCTGTGTGACGAGCCCTGCTCTCCTGGAAGTGGCTGAACACCTGTCTGCTGCTGGGAAGCAGCAAACAGATTCCTTGTGTGTGCACAGGCAAAGCAAAGCAGCTTTCACTTTACCTAGTGAACTGTCCTTATCTCAACCCATGAGCACTCAACACTTACACCTTTCCAATTCTCTCCCCCCCCACCTGGGGAGAGTGAGCAAGTGGCTGTGTGGGGCTGAGCTGCCTGCTGGGTTAACCCACAACAAGTAAATTTTTGGAACGCAAGCGTGTTTGGAGGCAACAGCCAAGTGACGCAGTTGAAACTCTCAGTTCCAGCAAAGTAAACTAAAAATGACAGCAGTGTAGTGGGGGATGCACACTCTCAAAGTGAAAAGGAAAGGAAAGACTCTGCCAGGTCCAGTAATTTTTTTTAGAAAGTCTTAAAAAAAATAATGTTTAAAATCAGCTGCACTGACCTCCACATAACCTTTTTGTGGTCTTTAGGTTTTTATAAATAAAAGTCCAGGCTTCCTCGGAACTCTGAGCACATTACTCCATAGCTTGGCTGATTTATTTCCTCTGACCTCATCTCTCCATCATTTACCCTTTCAGCCGAGGCTCAGGGCTGGGAAGCTGGTACCTGCAGCTCCTCTCATGAAGGATGCGGCAACTGGGGCGAGCTGTTCCCCTCGTGCCAGGAGCTGTGCTGCAGCCTCCCCATGGTGCAGGAGGGCGCTCCCATTCCCCTCCCGGCCAGGACTGTTGGAGTTATCACAGGCAACACTCAAGTGCTTTTGACCAAGGATGTTATAATTTAGAGCTGATGCTGAAACCTGCCCATGCTGCTGAGCTGCATGCTATCTGATCTGCCCTGAGTGAGGGGGATTAAACAGGAAAAAGAAAAAAACTTCATTAAAACTTTTCCCTGAATTCAACTCTTGTTGCTCACAGTAAAGCTCTAATTCAGACCTTGCCAGTTGTAGGAAAAACAAGATGGGAAATAATGCTCTAACTACAAAGCCTACTCTGTCAGCTGGCCATCAGGCTGACAACCTGCAAACTCCCTGCAAGAGTTTGTAAGAGGCAAATCTGTGACAGGACTTCATTGTTTGAATTTCTGTATATTTATTTGAAGCAATACACTATCACTTAGTAGGCTGGTCTTTAAACTTTTTGTTCACACACCCCATGATTAAAAACCACAAATAATTGACTATACCAGTGTACTTGTGCTCATCTCTCTGATTACATAACTTCACTACTGATGTTCTAATATTTTCTTCCCGCACCTCACTGGATCATCTCAGTCAGCTTTGATGACCACTGAAAAAAGACATTTATTCAGAAGATTTCAAAAAACTTAACATCTTTAACTTGAAAATGAATCTTAACACACCCCTTTTCCAGAAGCACATCATTTTCTCCACAGATTCTACACAGAAACTGTGATTTCAGAGACTTTCACTAGGTCTAATGACCAGCAAATACAATATTCCAGAAGTCACCAAAACTAAAGAACATTCATCTCCTCTGCAATATTGCCCAAGCATCTAGGAAAAGATTTCCCACACCTTAGACCAAGCTCACTGGCTTTGGCTGGGATAGCGTGGAGTTTCCTCCTAGCAGCTGGCATGATGCTGTGTTAGGGATTTTTGATGAGAAGAATGGTGATAACACACAGATGATTTCAGTTGTTTCAGAGCAGAGCTTACATAGAGCCAAGGACATCTCAGCTTCTTGTGCTGCCCTGCTAGCAAGGGGGCTGAGGGTGCACCAGGAGCTGGGAGGGGACACAGCCAGGACAGCTGGCCCAGGATGACCAAAGGCATGTCCCATGCCATGTGCCATCATGCTTGGCAATAACAACTGGGGGAAAGGAGGGGGGGGGGGCATTTTGGGGGTTCTGGTGTTTGTCTTCCCAACAAACCACTATGTGTGATGAGCCCTGCTCTCCTGGAAGTGACTGAACACGAATGGGAAGCAGCGAGTGAATTCCTTGTCCTGCTTTGCTTGTGCACATGGCTTTTGCCTCACCTAGTGAACTGTCCTTATCTCAGTCCATGAGTTCTTGCACTTTTACCTTTCTTATTATCTCCCCCATCCCACCTGGGGAGAGCGAGTGAGTGGCTGTGTGGGGTGAGATGCCCACAGAGGTTAACACACAACACCCAAACTAGCCACTGCTGTCTAGATAAAAGCAATAAAACACAGACATGCACGCAGAGTCCACTTTTGAAGTGCTGTATCATTGTATTTGTAGTTTTTACACTGCACTTTTTTCTCTGGGCTTACAGATGATAATTCTGTTTTCAAATTGCATGTTCCCCTCACATGGGATTTTACTAGCTACCACTGTACTACACAATTTCTCACTGAACCATATAATTAGGTTACATTTTTAGCTGACTACTTAAATTGACCTTCAGATCTAACAACTGCATGTGCAGACTGACATTCTGGACACACACAGCTGGTCTTGGCTGTACCCTGCTTTCACTGAAACAAATGGCAAGGTTTCCTCTTTCTCCACAGACAAGTGTTTTGTCTAGAAGAAATTGCAGAAACTGTAATAACAGGACAAAGTAACAATACTAGTTACATACATTTGCCTCCCCCCCCAGAAGAAGACAACCCCAAACCCCCAAAACAACACAGAAATAATCTCAGTGAAAACTCACCGATACACCAACTGATGACCTTGGTCCAAGTGCTGACCTCTTTGGAGAACCATGGCTCTACAGTTGATGCAAGCAAGCATTATGAGCCTTACAAATCATCACACAGAGCCACATACAAGGTTCATCTAAGGTTGTGATGTCTTTATCAGTAATTACAATTCATTTTCCTAACTCATTAATATATTTCACAAGAATAAAGGATCCTGTGATTTCTTGTCTCAAACTTATTTCTGCCAACTTGAAATTACTATCATTTCAAAGACGTAATGCCTTTCAAATTCTTCAGCTGGAGAACAGACTGAATGACCCTTTTTGATGGATTCAAGTCTCAGATTCACATTCAGTCTTGACTATGAGACTACAAAAGTTTAAAAAGGATTTTTTTTTAATAATTATTACAGATATTAGGCCATATTAGAGGAGCTTCCTTGCTATAAACACTCCCCATTAAAGGATTTACTTCCTGTGGCACGCTTCAAGTCTACTCCTACACCCACTAAACAAGCTGATCTTCTGACTTCCAATAATGCCTAGAAAAATGCTTCAGTGAAGTGACCTGAGCGGTTATCAGGCTCACACAGGAAATGATTAATTCACAGATTTATGAATGTTTCTCTGTGGCCCCTATTCTTTAACAATAAAAATTTGAAAAGGTTATTCTCTGTATCTCAAATGGGTAAAGACACTTGATCCTAAACACTTTCTAAAACCATTATACAAATCTGATTTTCCCTTTCCAGGTCTCTGCAATATCGAAGTGATAAATCCTACTTGGTTCTAGACTTAAACGGTATGAAAGATATTTTGCCCCCTTGATGAGAGGCCAGTAGAAACTTCTGAGTCCACTCTTCAATTCATTTCCCACCACTAGTCCACCCATCCAGGTGTGGTACAACAGTAGTTATACTACAAAATCTTTGAGGTGAGAAAAACAGGACTTCATGGCAAGAACGAGGTATATGCACTGGTTTGGAGGATACGCGCTTTCTAAAACTCAACCCAGAAAAGGGCAAACCCAAAGCATGGCAGGCCCAGCTCTGTACTGACATGCTGCCATCTTCTCACCACAGCTGTGAAGAAACTTGAAGAATGACTGATCCCTACTGACCAACGTTGCCACCTTATGCTTGCTACCCCAACATCTTGTTAGCAATTATTAGGAAGTTAACGTGCTTGAAGTGGAGATAATCTCCCTTATAGTCTTTCTGTAGTTTCTTGTTGGCTTTTGATAAAAGCATGCTCTTGACTCTTGAGGCTGTGTCAAGTAGAAAACTTTCTTCATAGCTTGTGGCTGAGTCTTCCGTCTTCACCCTTCACAGTCTGTAGAGCACAACCTTTCTCTGTAGTCTGTTTTCCAATTGCTCTGCCTTTCCGTCCTCTTGTCTCTTGCTTTTTACAACTATTGTCCACCTGAGTGAATACAATGATGCCAAGCCTCTTTGAAGTAGCACAGAACAACTCCACTGTACACCTAAAACTCTCTTCCCTCCACTCTGCTGTGCCTCAGGATGGCCTTATCCATACCACCTACCGGGAGCAGGTACTGTCTGGGGATTGCTAGACACTGTGACCCAAAACTCAGCCAAAACAATGGAGACACTAGGCTTGGGACCTGTTCCACTGCCCCTCTCCACACAGCCACACCAACAGCCCACACAGCAAGTCTTGGCCTGCAAGGCATCCCTTCTGCCCTCATTATGCCAGCCACCAGGCTGCTGCCCTGTTTGTGTAACACCTTCCAATTATATTAACCCAGACCACATCACAGCCCTTGCTTTCCCTCCTTTGCATCCACTTGCTTCCTCCTTTCCCCAGCTCTTTAATGACAACAAACCCAACGTCTCTTCCCCCATGCAGCCTGTCTGACCAGCTTGGAATTACGTTAAGAAACCTACGTTTTTAAGCAACTCACCTCAGTCAGATCATTTCTAATTTTTATCCCCCAGCTCTGCACAGCACTGCTGCTCTGCACCTTCCTACTTTAACAGCTGTCATCACACGCCTGTGGCCAGATGAACCACTTAACGCGGATAACGCAATCTGAAGGACAATCTCTGCATCCCATCACGGTGGGATAAACAGATGCAACTTCTCCGCAGCAAGCCCGACCTCTGCTTTCAGCTGGCACAGCACCTGCAAGCCACTACTAAAGAAGCCGTAAGGGACGAAAGGGTTCATTTGCCATTAAGAATGACAGATTGCAGTGCTCTGAAACACTTTTCCAGCACTGACTGAACAAAAACAGTGATTAGCAGATCAATCTAGCAATCACCCACTATCAACCCAGCCTGTGGATCAGCTGCTTGCTGCAGCTCCTCCCAGTCAGCCCATGCTCACTGCTCCCTCCCACGGCCATCACCCAAGCCTCAGGCACTACTGACCCAAGCAAGGCTTCCCCAGAGCCACTCCATTTACCTCCTCCATCTGCAGTTGCCTGGCTTTCTCTTCTCTTTATTGCTTATATCTACACACATTATTAGTTATTATTAACCATTTCCTCTCCTTCTTTACAGATTAGGAGAAATGCAGCCCATTTTTTTCTATGAAACTTTTTTTTTCCCCCTCTTCCTGCTCACCTGCACATTGCCTCCCACTGCCTTGGTCAGAGCTGTTACACCAGCTGGACAACACAAAATACCACAGCAGACAGCCACGCAGCGGAAAGAAAGAAGAACACTTCCCAGCACGAGGGGGATTTTAAAATCTAGTCTCTAGTCCCCATACCTACCTGACAATTACAACAGTATTCACCACTGCCTCCTAGGGCTAAAGCAGTCTCCATGAAGGTGCTGGGGGGACCAGCACAGCCACCCAGCAGTCACAGCCTCACAAGCCTGGGAGCCCGGGCATTGTGCAAGGGGGAAGGGCACAGTCCCTTCAGGTCCCACCTGGCCTGCCACCTTCCCTGCTCCTGTCACAGCCCAAACAGCCTTTAAGGTTTGGTTTGCTCTTGTACCTCCAATGAGAGGCTGCTCACCTCTCCAGTTCTCTGACCGAGCAAGACCGGGGTACAATGCTTGGGCTAGCCAGGGCCCTCCCTGGTCATCCCAGCCACAGTAGGACACCTTCTCCCATACCTTAGGAGAACCCCTTTATTCACATCATGGTAGTGTTTCCTTTAGTAGTAAGAGCAAAGCACTGAGAAGGAAAACTGGGGTACGCAACAGTGCGGAGCACACACACACCCCTTTCCCAAAGGACTGCCAGCCCTTCCCAGATGCCTCCCAGAAGAAATTCCTTTGTGCCACCCCTTCCGAGTCTGTTGTGGCTCTCCTGATACTTCACACCTACAGGATTTGTCCTGGCAGCAACTCAGCAATTCCTGGGCACCTGATGATAAATGTCTCCATGCCCCACCCACAGGTCTCTCTGGACATGACACCGGCCTTAGCACCACGAGCTCCCAACAAACAGTTATAGTGATACCAGAGAAACTCTTTGTATCATTTTCACTACAACAAAAGAGATCCGAGGACAAAACAAAAAATGGTAGGCTTCCCGCTTGCTAAAGACAATCGTGATTAGCCCTTTAGCAACATGGCACGCTCTATGTCCAGACACCAAATGGCACGCTCTGCTACAGGACTACAAATCAGTACGCACAGCAAACTGGTCTCAAGCCCGCACCATGAGGTACGTCATCCCAACAACATGAAAGGTCCCTAAAGAAACACGAGAGCCTCCCGTGAGCCAGGCCACATGTCACGGGACAGAGAACCATTTACAGAACAGTTAGCATCACACTCCTGTGGACCTTTGAGAAATTAAGCTTTGACCCCATACATCCTTTTCCAATTTCACCATTAAACTCTCATTTTGTAATAGCACTCCATTAGAAAAAAATAGAAATAGTAAGATCTAATGCACACTGATTAAGATATCTGCTACCATATGTGCAGAACCTTTTTATAAATTTAATCTGCGCTGATTTTTCAGGTAACATGAGTATAAAATATTTATTCCCGGCCATCCTGTTCTTAATAAAATCATTACTGCCACGGATCAAAGTGATAAATACAGCTCCGTACCTAGAGAAAATGCCCCAGGTGTTTGAACTTCGGAAGAGGTCAAGCAGCATTAAACTTTCAAATCCATGATGCTAGGTTACATCTGATGATGGCTATAATCACCTCTGCTAAGTCATGATACTAAGTCTAGTATGGACAGTATGTATTTTTACTGCATATTTTGTTAGCTTATGCTTATTTTTAAAATCCAAAGGTGCTGATTGCTGTACAGGACATTTTTTTTCTGAACCTGGAACAACAATCTGCAAAATCTTATAGGTGTTCCACACGAAGCAAGTACTGCAATTGGAAAACAAAACCAAAAAACTTAGCAAAACAGTTTAGGTTTGTAGCTAGCTGATTTCCAAGTTCAGAAATAAATGATCCAGAAAGCATTTGGGAGCATAAACTATTTTAACACAAGTAATTATCACCAGCTTTTCTACTTTTTTATTACTATTTAACTTCATTTCTAAATTTTTGATCAGGAAGAAAAGGAAGATATCTCTAATCCCTGCATTTTCTTAACACCATAAACCAAACTGGAACATAAAATGGGTACTATCCTCATCTTGTAGCATATAAAATATCTTTTCACTTGGAACCTCTGAAGTCCTCGAATCAATATTTTTAAATGCATAGTCTAGCAAGTTATAAAAAGAATTCCATTAAGAATAGATTACACTTCAACATAATGCTAAAAAAGCTTATTTCTGATATGTTTTATTTCTGCCCTGGGATATAAACCAGACCTTACTTTGACACATCAATAATTAGGAACCAGGGGCAGTGATGCTCCCTTGAAGGTCAGTAAATGGCTTCACTGTCTCCTCCGCAGTGACTGCAAAAGACTGAAATGATGCCATCAATGCTCTCCTACTACTAACACTGAGATACAGAAACTCTTCATGTGAAACCAAATATTCACATAGTTCTAAATGGCAGAATGTTAAAGCCTCCTATTCATCATATAAGATTTTTACTTCCTTCAGAAAGAGACAGCAGTATAGGAAAACGACGCTGAGTCCCACCAGTGGGCTAGCTGAGCTGACTGCAGAAGCACCAGGAGCCTTCACCTTTTGGGAGGTGCAAGCTGAGCTCCTGTTCTCTTACAAAACAATCCTTTATCTTCCAAGATTAATTCCAGCTCCTTCTGCACATCCTTCCTCGCAGGGGCAGAGTCTGCCTGTGTTTTGTTCGAATCCCAGCTAAGCATGTGCTGACTCACTGGCCAATATGCCCATTCTGACCAACAATCATGCCTGGCCAAAGAGAATGGAAAAATTAAGATATTGCCACAACTTCCTCCAAATCATGTTTTCCTGTTCTGGCTCTCTCAGTGCCCATGCATTTTCAATAAATTTGGGAGTACTCAACTCAGAGTCATGATCCTTGGAGAAGTTTGGCTGAAATTATCCTCCAAAGAACTTCCAACTGTGGATTGACCTCTAGTAGACGAGATAATCAACCATGCTTCCCTCCTTCAAATCACTGGGCTTCATCTTGCCCATAGAGTTTTTTTAAAAAAGGCAGTTGGATTTTAAAACAGATTTTGATTCAAGGAAAGTATCCTACACTTGAATCTTTCCACTCCGTTTACGGTATTTCCAACCCTTGTTATCTGTAGTAAGATAATGGGAAGACAGTCTGGAATGAAAATACCAGCCTTACAACGACAGCAAGAAGGTTAAAACATCAGCCCTGCCTCCAGCCAGCTGTCCTCAAGGCTGCTCCTCTGCTCCCAGCACACGTGAGATGTCCAGATAGCTGATTCTTTTGATGTGTCACAGCTTGATGGAAACTCACTCTAAGACATGTATCTATGTGTATAAACACTCATACATATTCATGCAGATATATCTATAAATATATTTACACTTATGTATAAATATATTTAGACAGGGAGACAGAAAGACACGAGGCTCCCTAGACATTGTTTCTCACAAGAGAAACAGAACAACACCCTAGGCAGGCTTTTCTGTTCGTTGCTCATGTTAGTAAATGACACGCACAAATTAAACTAAAATAAGGAAGAAGAAAATCCATTAATACAGTCACCTCACAATTAAGTATTTATGTAGATACTGCAGAAAGCTGGTGGATATTTTGTAACCCCTTGGGGGCCAAATAAAAGGAAATCAAGGGGAAAAGGAAATGGGGTGACGCAAAAGCTCGCTTTAATTAATCAAAATTAACCAAAATATAAATCAGTGTTCTTCTAGCAGTCAAAACAGCTCCAGGGTAGATGTGAAAATGCAGTAAATAACCCATCAGAAATATAACTGCTCCAAGTACAGGCACCCCCTAATTAAAATGTTTTTTGAAACCCTGGTCTGCCAAAGATACACTTTTGCAGAATCCTTTCAGACAGGTGTTTTTCAGGTCGGTTTTGAGAAATGCTCAAGAATCACTTGTAAATCTCAGCCTTGCTGGCATCTAGCTATGGGCTGCTGCTCCTCTGGAGTGGGACAGCTGCCCCTTCACACAGGGTAAAGCTGCAAGCATCGCTGCAGCCGCATCGCTTTGCAAACGCTTCTTGGGGGCTGGTGCGGCGGGGTACGGCTACGCAGCCTTCCACAACTCTGAAACCAGTGCAAGGACCACCTTGCACTTCGATTGTGTACACACACACGGCATTTGGGGGTTTGACAACTAATTGGCTACCTGCTTAATTACAACCCCAGCTGAGATAATCTTTGCTAAATGGGTGGAAGTGCCAAGCATCACCATAGCTACTAATAAGGCTGATACAATACATAATCAGAGCCAGGTAAGCAAGGCTGAGCAGTTGCACGTAGAAGACTCACTTTAGTCAAGTGCTATAACCAGAAGAGATAATTGCTATCAAAATAGTTTCATTTATTAAAACAGCTTTTCTAAAAAATATATTTATAAAATGGTTTGAGGCCAGAAGTTCATTGTCTAGTCAGACCTCTAAGCTACCACAGATCTTGATATGTGATTGAAGTATCTCTGAACCAACATCAGTAATTTGTGTTTGCAGAAACTCTGGTTTCTCAGGAGTATTCACTCCTCAGGTTAGAACCCCAAAACAGGACCTTCACCAGCTGAGAAGGTTCATCTTCACCTGACAGAACCTTGAATTACCTACCACCCCATGAAAGACTTGAGTTTCACATTCGAATTAAGTTTTAACTTCCAGACCTCAGCTCCTTTTCTACCTTTCTCCAGTAGATTGAAAGAATCCCTTAACAATGTGTTTTCCCTGTAAATATTTTTATAACCCTAATCAGATCATTTCTCACTCTTTTTTTTGGCCAACGAGAGATTACATCCAAGTCTCCTGCTATAAGGCACCTTCTCCATCTTTTGAATACCTTTATCAGCCTTCTTCTTCAATTTGCAATTTTCCCAACATCCTCTAAAGGATGCTGACATCAGAACATCACCCAGTACCCCAACAGCACAATACGCAGAGGCAGAAATCTTACCCACCCTGTACTTCTGGGGCACGTTATGAATGCAGAGATATGCCAAGGCTGTCTGTACAACACCAGGTGTCTTCATAGACTTCTCAAACCCGTAAGCAGGGCCCAAACTATCAAAACCCATAGCTCTCCCCACTTATGCTGAGCAGCAGTTCATCTCTAAAACCTACTGCATGGTCCCCTCTTTGGCTGTCTCCTCCTTGGGAGCACACCAGCTCAATATCCCCGTGCTTCTGCTGAACTCCCCATGGAGGAGAGCTGAGATGTCTTTGCTGAAGTGATCTGTTCTACCCTGCAAACACTCCTGCTGGGTACGTCCCTATAGCTTTCTTGATGGCCACCTCTCATTCTGTTAAGGTGATTAAAAAATGGCCCATGACTTCAAAACAGAGTATTAAGTCGGAGAGTACAGATGCTGTTTGTTATCTGGAAATATCGATAAGTAAAAGAAGTCCTGTAAAGCAAGTCTCTATCATTTTAATAGACTTTCCTTGCTAACTGCAGTCTCTGCAGATTTACAGGCCAATCTGGCAGCAGCTCCAGTGACAGCACTGCTGCACAACGATAATCACCATTACCAAGGCAGGAAATGCTCACTAATGCATAAACAACTCACTGTCATTAAAGATATGTACATTTCATGCGAGGATGGAGACATTTCTTTCTGCCCTTCTCTTCACACGAGCAGAGCTGCGTGGCACCCTGTGCAGCACCCAGCTCTGCTGGCAAGTGCCACCAGGGAGTAGGGGAGCCTTGAGTGTGCACTTTGGGAGCACCCCTCAGACTTTCTAATTACTCAGTATCAGAAAAGCCCAAATTTGAACTAAGTAGCAACAGTTCAACAAAATCTCATAAGAAGCAAGACAGCTCAATCACTTAATCTTCATCAAAACTTTCTCATCAGTAAGAATGGTGTAGAAATGAAAATGCACAATAAGGAGTTTTACCAGCCCCAAACCAAGGAGGTCCCAAAAGATATTACAGTATGTGTCTGCAGCAGGAAAACTGTAATGTATCTCTATTTAGCATATGCATGTGTGCCTATTTGCTCTAGATGCATGTATAATCATCCCTGCTATAAATTAGAAAACAGATGAAGGATTAAACATCAATTGCCTGTCCTCCTACACTTCCCATCTCCCTGCCAGGTCCTGAGCAACAGAAGGCATGGTGGCAGTGGTTGGAAACAGACTCTGAAATTAGAATGAGAGAGGAAAATACGCATTTTCCTTCTGTAGCAGAAGGAGAACCTATAGGAACCACTCGTGTTTCACTCTCAACAAATACACCCTTATTCTAAAATTACAAAATGCTTATGGCTTTAACAAGGATCTTAAAATGCAACATAAATAAGGATCACTAGAATTTGCAGTTGTAACAATTAGATTTGACAATGGAAGCAGCTCTGTTATGGAAAGAGTTGTTTTAATACTAGTGAAGCATCCTACATATTGTAACTATTTCTGAGAGACTAGGAGAGCTTTACACAAGTGTAACCTTTGCTAGCTTCACCATCTGGGAGTGCACAGACAGCACTTAATTCCATTAGCTTTTTTTCCAGGAGACTTACAGTAAGTCAGTGGCATGCTTTTCTTTTAACAATGAAATGAGAGGTTTATTTTATTTTTGATTGTGGCTTAAAATAGCTCACCATCAAAATAATATTAGCTCTCCAGATTGGCTCTCCAGACAGTAATAGCATCTTTTATGAGACCAATTGATAGAGCTGAAACTTTGCCCAGTATTTTCACCCAGGTACGTATACATTTCTTCAGAAATGAGCAAATGCAGAAAACTCCAAACTAAATACAGATAAACAAAGATGAAAAGTCAGAAAGAAACAGCCTGCTGACAGAACACGGGATAGGTCACAAGGAGGCAAGAGAAGTGGGTCAATAGCTTGTGAGATAACAAGAGAAAGGACACACTAGAAAAGAAGAGGGTGAAGCTGGAGAGAGGGGTATAATTACAAGCCACGCCATGAAGCTATTATGCGTATCTTGAGATATCCCTACTATTATGCATATGTGTATCTCTACCATTATCCATTATGCAGATCCAGGAGAGCTGCAACAAGTTCAATTTCTCAAGTTCATATTTATACTCTTTTTCCCCTCTCCCTTTTTTTGTTTGTTTTTCAGAATAACTGGAGGATTGAGGGCAGGAAGAAAGTGGGAAGACACAAGAGATGCTTTCCTGCTAAAAACAGAGAGTTCCAGTCCTTTACCGACTGTCTGCAGGAAAGCATCCGGGTGTTAACGGCTCTTCAGAGTCACCCACACAATTCCTGTGATAGCTCTACTGCTCTGGACTGAGTCTGTTGCATTCAGAGCATATGTAGGTTTCAGGGATTCCTACAACTCTATTCTCTAAACATTTAATGTGAACATATGCTATTCTGACCCAGCGTGGTTTCACAATTGTTTTTCATCCACTGGCAGTTTGTTCCTTGCGAAGACTTTGGTAATGCTGATGATGGCTTTTCTGAGGACTCAAGAAGCAGGGACAGATGAAGAATGTGGGTTGGGAGTAAATGGAAAAAAAATATTTCAAGGTTTGGTCTTCTGATTCTGGCTGAAAAATACTCACTGATCCATCGTGGTTACAGAATATATTGGTAAATAAAGGAATGAACAATTAATGATAACTTCTGTTCCAAGTGTTTTATACACAGGCACAGCTTGAGAAGCAACCAGAGCGCTCTTCTGATGAAGCAGGGCTCTCCCTACAGCAAGCACTGAGCACTCGAGTTGCAAACCACCACCTCGCAGCTGTGTGATTTGCCCGCTGGTTTAGTGGAGGAAGGCTTCTTGGTCTGTGGGTTGGGCCTCAAAAGCTTGGCAAAGTCTGAGGAATCAATGTGCGGTAACTTCCTTGTCCCTAAAACACCACTGTGCAGGTCAAATGGACAACACGGTCATGCTGGACATCACAGATTGAAAGCTGCCAGAGGATAACAATAATAATATTGGCTCTCTTCCAAGATGATTCTCCTCTTTTATGCTCTGATTCACCACACAATTAATTAAAAGGATCAAAGGTCATGGGTGTACTTCATGAATTACACTTCTCCATCACACCAGATGATCTATCCAGCTGGAAAGTAGAGTAATGTGGCTTTCCTATCTCAACAGGTACTCAAAGTGTGTCAGCACTCTTAGATGAAGATATAATTATAAGTTTTCTGTTTGTTGAAAAACAGACAGTGGCTAATTTCAAGTGATCAATTTGATGGGAAGGGACAAAGTGAAGTAACAGGCACAAGAAAACAAAACCCTTTCAAGGTCTCCAAGACCTACAGCCTGTGGGGCATGCTCTGAATGCATAAAGGCTTTTGTTTACAAGACCATGAATTTGCTTTCTTTAAAATAGAAGTGCCTAAAATGGTCTTCTTGAAGGCAACAGAATAATTTCCTTTTTGAAAATATCATGTCACAGGTCACTGCCAATACAGACAGATGAAACCTACACTCTCAGCTGTGGTGTATTTTCCCTAGCTGCTCCTACCAGGTAAGGCAGGTGCTCACACACAGAGTCTGCATTTGTAATAGAGAAACACTAACAACGGTCCTAGACTTCAATCAGGTGTCAGTTTTTTATTTCCAGGTTTCTAGACCAAATTTCTATTCTGAGTTGACTGAGACAAATAGATATTTCCCTAAGTACCTTGTCAGACTACTTGGCAGTTTGGTGGCCACATTTCACTTTTCAGTAATAGAAACTGGGTCCATGAAACACATAGAAAGAGATGCACAGAAGTCAGCTTTGCAGTCACATCACCCCTCCATACACGATGGAGATCTGAAGACATCCTACCAACCACATGAAGAGACTGGGAAGCCAACGCTTTCTACAGTGCATCCCTCCTCTCCTCAGATGAACAACACAGATCCAGTTTCCCATTCCAGAGGCATGTTACCACTAGCTCCCTTGCCCACAAAAATTAACAGAACTGCTACAAAATTAAAGCTTTTGTAACTCTCCATCCTGCAGGGCTGCAAGCACAGGAGGAAGGGATTCCTTTCCTACAAGACACCCAAAGCAGATCAAGTCTCCTGGAAAGTGTAACCACAGATTATACAGCTACCTGGAAGTGTATTACACATTTCTGACATCTGAGGTTTTTGTTCAGATATCATGCTGTTTCTTCAAACAACAGGTTAAAACTCTTTTGACATAAGTCTGCAATCACATTTCCTCCCATATCCCCAAAGGCTGACTTTCTGCACAGCTAAATTCACACAGCTTACCAGGTTTGTTTTCCATTTGATTTACAACTAAGTCTGCTGAAGAATATTGCGTAAGCCCTTATCTATAGATACAATGCTTGCTTCACTATTTCACACGTAAGAGAGTAATAGCTCATGAAGACACTCTAGCAGCAGCGTTCCCAAACAAGCTTACTTCACGCCTGCTGTATGAAAACTCCACTGTGTTTTTCCATTCCCTGAAATAACACTGCCCCCATCTCTGCCTACACAAACATCCTTTTAATTCCAGTTAAGATGAGCTCTCCTGCAAAATGCGACGTTAGCTCCATACATGACTTATACCCCTCACTCTGCTGCGTGACATGCCACTGCTAGGTGCTTTTGTACTGCAAGCACCTCTCAGCCAAGAGCAAACCCTGCCTGCCCCATGCTGCTTGCTAGTATGACTTTCACTGGAGATATTTTGGTTCCTTCAGGTCTTGTTAAAACCCTCACACAGGAAATACTTTTCAAACCCCATTCTCATTTTAAAAGTGAAGACCCTATTGCCATTCCTCCAGAGAGAGCTATTTGTTGAATGTTTCTTTCTGACTATTCCATTTGCTACTCATGCACCTTTGTGATATCAGCCTTATAACCTGTCTGTAACAATGCTTGACTGCTTACTGGTGCAGTAGGTTTATTTTATTTGCTGAAGTCTTTTCCTAGTGGCACTCCTGCAAGGCTGGCGAGAGCGGCGTGGAAGCTCACAGCTCTGTCACACTGTCAGAGAGCAGGGTCTCAACAGCACGTCCAGAAAAAGAACAGGACAGCTAGTTGCATATATTATTTCTTTTGCGTTTCGTTTCAGGAATGCAGGCTAAAATATTGCACAAGAACAGAAAGATGAAGAATAAGATGCTACAGAGCTTGGGAAAAGCTCTTATTTTAGGATTCCATAAAATAAGCACATCCATCTTCAAACGAAAAAAATTGCTTTCTGCAGTACTTAACTATGGACTACTAAAACAAAGACTTGCCAGCCTACCCTTGGAAGAGCTTCTGTTTGAGAAGGAACTTCCTTCCAATGCAGAATATCTACACACTGCTTTTCAATACAGTGCATGCTGCCATTTTCAATTTCAGTCTCCACAGAAGGGCCTTCTCCCACAGATTGGACTGTCATTCCAAATAGAACCACACTTGGGAGGATTTTTCAGAGTGGCTCAGTTTGCGCCCCCCTAATTGCACCCTGCTTTCAGCTGCAGACTCGTTATTCCCAGTGGAACTGTGAGAAATGGCAGGTTAATGCAGGAATGAACCCAGCCACAGCACAGCAATTCCCTCAATGCCCAGTAGAGTCATCTGCCAAGCAGCAGAGCGTGAGAGGTTATATCTTCCTTAAAACACATTAAAAAGCCTCTGGGTTTTCATGACACCTACCTCTAATGTTAGTTTCACTGACTGATCCAAGGCCTCTAGGCATTCTGACACAGAAGGCCCTGACCTGTCACAGGCCTTTCACCACTGTGTGTCCTCACACAACAAGCTCTGTCCACATAACTCTAAGTTACAGAGAGAAGAATCATCTTTTATCACCGCTTACAGCCTGTGATAGGGGTTTCCATTCCTGTTAAACGATTCCCCTGACACAAAAATATTTAGCCTGCCTTCAGTGTGCTCTCTCCTGGTTTCATAAAGCTTGATTTCTATTCCTTCTCCTGCAACTCCTCTGCATTTCCTAATTACTTTTTCCATAGTCATTATTTCTCCTTTTAAGCTTTGCCCATAATTAAGGGTGAACACTATTCTCAACACTGTTTTAAATTGCCTCTGTAGAAGTCTGCATTTATTTTCCACTATTGCATCCCACTTCCCTTGTATTCTAACATTTTCTTTGGCTTTTTGACTACACCCTGAGCAACTATTTTTGGTAGCTCTCTAGAAGGATTCTAAAGGGGCTACGGTAATTTCAAAATGCATACCTGTGTAACTAGCTCAGATCAGCTTTGCCAGCCACCACTGCATTTCTCCAAAATTACATCCACCTAGTTACTCAGCTAGTCTTTCCAAATTCTACAGGAAACACGGCAAAGTTTCAAAGATGAAAGAAGAACAAAAACTTTCCCTTCAACTATTTGTTGCTTTTCTTTCTTTATTTAAAGCCATTCATTTATTTACACGATAGCCTCAAGAGGTGTACTTGCAGTAGAGGAAGCTGTGAAGGAACACAGCACTAACACCATGTACCAAACTTCTGTAAGCAACTGCAAGAGAAGCAGCATGCTTTACACATGTAATTAAACTAAGTGTAAACAAGGCAGTCTGGCACAACCTCTCCAAATACCAAATTGACTAAACCTAACTGGTGACAGGATTAGCACTACAGCATTTTGTTGCAGTTGCAGCATCGTCTCTCCCACCCCTCCTACCTTTTGCAAACTTTTGAACTGCCATGAGGGGACTGACACCTGAGGCCAACTAAGCACCGAAGACAAAATTAATACTCCTTTTTAGCCGACTCGGTGACTCTGCTCCCACTTTGCATTCCTTCAGGGAGCTGGATGGGCATGTCACAGCTTGGACTTGGCCATCCTTTCAGTGGGGCCTGCATTACTCTGCTCTCCCCAGGACCTGGGGCAGCCACCACCAAGCCTCCCCAACCTAACACGACCATACACACACTGGTAGGGGAGGGAACATGATGGGGAGACAAGGGGAAGCCTCAACTCAGTACAATGCAGAGACTGAGAGAAACTGCACATCTCTAATTTGCTGCTTAAGCAAGCAATGTGCTCAGTCTTTAGGTCTCACTCCTCTCCAGAATTCACTCTAGAAGTCTCACGTAGCATCTGACTCAGATTAACCACACTTATTTTCAATTTGTCCAGCAAATGAGCAAGGTGTGAATAAGACACCTTTCTGCCTGCTTCCACAGCTTCCTCATACTTCATCCTTCGAGTCCCCTGGAAACTGGGACAGTCCCCAGCAGTGGTGGTACCGAGGACCCCACTGCTCCCAGAGGCCACCACCTGCCCCCAGACAGCACCCAACCTTTGAATGCGACCAGTTGTTGTTAGCAAATGATGTGGCATTGAAAGACATCCATCTCAGGTTGCACTTTGCGTTTCACACAGCAAAAAGATGATCTTTGTCCCCAGAGCACCTCATTGTGCTCTGCTGCACTTACACACAGCAGAGGCATTTTCCATTCCTTTCATGAAGAGCCCTACCTCTCTCCTAGCCCAGCAGGGTTGCAAACACTTCAAACCAGCCTCTCAAGAGAAGTCAGCATATCTGCCCCCTTTGCACTAAAAGGAAAAACACACACCCCAGGTCATTCACTTCAGGCAAAGTTGCAGCTTTTATTAAGAGACTGGTTCCTTGTCTGCATTAATTAATTATATATATATATTTATAAAATAGCAATTTGGTCATTAGCAGTAACATATTAGCAAATAATAGTATTTAACGTAAGCCTTTGGTCTACAAAGCTCCGAAGAGTAACTTGCAGTGTGTAAGTATAAACTGCTTCTTGCCCGTGCTTAAACATACACAGCTACCTGAAAGGATTATGCTCCTTTTATGTTTCCACTTCCATCCTCTTGGTTTCAGATTTCTAAATTACGCTGAACAACAAAGAGTAGAAACAAAGCGCCAGATATGACAGTTCATTTCTCTCTTGCCACTGTCTTTTTTTCAAAGACAACCAGCTGAGTAGCAAAACAATCGCTAGCCCCTCCACAGAAGCCCTTCGGGTGCTCCATAGAGCTAGCTGGTGATGTAGGCATCAGGCACTTCTGTCAAACCCAGCAAGAATGGGATTACAGTTAATCACATTAGCCTATAACTTTTTTTCCTCTAAAAGCAGGATTACAGCCAGAGATAGAGAACTTCCCACATTCCTGCATGCCAGCTGCATTCTTCCCGACTTCATTTGATTAACAGCTAATAGAATTACAATCCACAGACCTGGGTTTTAGGGGATTATGCCAGAGGGGTTGCTGCAGGCACTCGTTCAGCTGTAATACCCAGCTTTGCACTACTGGAGAAGGACAGAGACCTTAAAATGACATTGAGAAGTACACTGGAGGGAGCCCCAGCCTAAAGAAGTCATCACATATATTTTCTCATCTATCGTATTTCCTGATAATATTGGGCTAGAGCACGTGTGCCTGATTTAAGTTCTTGCTTTCAGATGATGTAAGATAATGGTTGAAAAACTTTTTTGTGGGAAGGGAGGGAAGATGGGAAGAAAATATTTATATTCTGCAAATATTCTGAAATTGCTCATTTTAGAACAACTCAAAAAGCTCTGATGTATGTGATGATTTAAGCAACCATATTCATTAGAGTTAGCTTTAAGATCAGTATTTCTCATTTCTGAATACCTACCCGAGTATATCAGTCGAGAGGTATACTCCATCCTCAGCTGCACCAAACGCACTGCGCAGGTTTCACTCTATGGGTCTTAAAATTTCTGAAGAAAAAGTTTTAAAAGTTTGAACTAAAATCCAATGAGGAAGTCCTTGGAAAGAAGTGTGGGGTGGGGGAAAACAATTTCCTTTTTCAATCAAGACACCTACAAATAAGTGCAGCATAGAGAAACAAAAACTAGTTTGAACTGTGCGATTCAACTTTAGCACAAAAAAAAAAAAAATCAGCATTCACACCTGAAACAAAGACCTATAAAATAGATTTGGGTAAAAACAAACAAATAAACACTTTCTCTAAAATGCTGTTTCAAAAAAAAAAAAAAAAAGGCACCAAAAACCACACTCGCTTATAAGCAGTCATTTAAGGAACTCAGTTTTACTGCACAGACTTCTGCAAAGCATCACATACTGCTGAACAAATAAACAAAAACCTAAGACCTGCACTCTAAATGCCAGGGAGCTCGCACAGAAGCTGAGCAAGGGAATTAATGGGGTCTGAGGGCAAGGGGGGCACTAAACCCCCAGCACATCTCCTAAAACTAACAGAGGTGCAAGGAAAAGTGCACCCTTGCGCACTTTCGTGCTGCTCAGCAAGCCTGGCATGTGCAGGCAGACAGCCGGGATGTGATGGGTTGAACACAGTGGCTCTCGCCTTGAAACAATTTGCAAACTGCGCTCACGGGACAGGGCTCGGCTCCCGGTGACAGCCCTGGGGCCTGCAGCCATTTCAGGAACATACTTCCCAACCAGATACTACAGGAAGCCTTGCTTCTCGCTATCAGACTCACAGCTTCTCATTTTCTCCTCCTCATGACCAACCAAAAAGGAAAAAAGTTGACAACCAAGGAAAAAAAAAAAGGCAACTTCCCTCAGGAGGGTAGGAGGGGGAATTAAATAACAACCATCATCATAATCATTTCATTCATGATCATTGCCACTTTGGGAAACCTCACTGATCTGTCAAACTGCATCCTCCAAAACCTAACAAAAAGCCTCCATACTCAGAGCAGCAATACCTACAGCATTTTCTCAGCCTTCCAAGTGCCGGGCAGCTTGCAGCACAAGGGATCCTGTTTCACTCCGGAGAAGGTGTATCAAGTGTTTCACAGCTGGGTAAAGGCTGAAGCTGCCATTTCTGGAAGACCCGACGGATCCCAGCCAGCAGCACGTCTGTCCGCACAGTGACCTGCTATAGCTGAAGGTACTGAGACCTCAGGAGAACACAGGGATAACGTTTCTTCCCCTTAGACTATTCTACAAAACAGAGCACTGTCCCAGACAAGAGTTGGAGATGTGTCCTCCATCCTACTTCAGACTTCAGAGACCAGACCATTAGTTCTGCTTGGTAGATATTTTGTGACATTACAACCATGCACTATGTGTCATCTGTTTCTAAGGAGGCCTCTGACACATACCTGAAGACAGACAAACAACACTTAGTCTCAATGAATCAGTGATGGCAAAAAAAATAAAATAAAAGAGCTTGCTTGGCTGGAATTGGATTTCTTGGACCTCTCTGCAGGAAGCTTGGAGCGCAGAAATTAGAACAGGACATAAAGGACAGAACAGACTGGGAAATTCGGAAGGGCTCATGGGAGGAGCAGGAGCAAAGAGAGACCTCATCTCTGTTGGTACCTTTGTGTAAAGGGGCAGAGGCACGGGCAGGACAGCATAAACGTAGCCTAGCTGCAGGACCAGCAGTTTAATAGAATAATTTAACTAGGCAGACTTTGTAAACTTGACTACATCAGGATCCCTAGACAACCTTGGAGACCTCTAATGCCAGTCCAGGACACTCTGCTTTAAGATTTCTGAAGTAGTATTCAAAACTTCAGAATGCGGTCCACAAAACCACTATGGACTTACAAACAGCAGTTGCTCTTCTACTCCAAAGCACACAGATGCTGCCCCCTCTCCAAACTAATTGCTTACAGTGCAAAACAAGAGTAGCTAAAGATGCAATCAAAGCTCAGCCTGTTTCTTCTCTTATTATAGCAGAATCCCACATGGAAAACATACACAATGCAGTGCATGGCTTCCCAGTCTTCCCACAACCCTCTCTCCCTGAAAAGCAAGGCCCAGCTCTAACTGCACCAGCTCATGGTATCAGGGTGCTATCACAGCTACAAGACAGAGCCTGAATGGCATCAAAAACAGTCAGCCAGGATTAAACATCTTATGGAAGAAGTTAAAAAAGAAAATGGGGGTAAAGGCAAAAAAATAAAAATAAATGGAAATGGTTATCCACCTCAGCCATGGTGACCATCAGGACCCAGGGTCTGCTTCCATGAGAAGAAAGTGTGTGGAGCCAACAGGATCTGACAACATTCCTCCTCCAGCACAGGAGATGCCCAGCAAAGTTAATAACAAGCTTACATCATCAGGAGTGAAACCAATGGGACAGACTGATCCTGATCTCTCTGCACCAGAGGAGAAAGAGGTTGATGCGACACTGCTGCTTCCTCATGGAGGACCAGGCCCATTCGCTCCCTGCCTGTCTCAGAGATGGTAACCACCTGGGAGGAGCACCACCACAGCCATCACAAATGTGAGGTGTGAAGTGACCTTTGGTATTAAAGGAAAGAAAGATAAAGAAATTAAATGAAGCTGAACACAAGTGATAGTAACAGATGATCAAATATGGATCCCATAAGAGGAGAACTCTGCTTCATGCCAGAGAGGCACACCTGCCACAGCAACCCTGATAACCCTTTTGTGTTTTATTTTTTATTCGTGGCGTGTGTGTGCAGGGGGGTTGTTTATTTTGAATCAGCATGAGTATGGAGCAGTGCACAGGATCCATATTTTAGTTTTCCCCAGCTATACATTGCCAACACCAAGGCTCAGAGCCTCACTCCAACCTCTGCATTCACCAGTGTCAGCTGCTGCCTCCACCTATGAGCATGTTTGGCAGGATACAACAGGCACATGTGATGCTTAGAGGGGGAACCATGCAAGAGGGTCATAGGTGAAACCAGCAACACTACTGCCATGGCCCCCTCTTGTGTTCTTCAAGCTCTTTAACTCCTATGCAATAAAAATCCCACCCCATGCCTGTTGGGTTTGGATTGCAGGGGTTGGACACAGGCTTGGACTTCTCCACCATCTCCAACAGTTTTGTAGACCGAACACTTGAAACCACAACCCCTTCCACTCCACCTAATGAGGGGGCAGAGGAAACTCTGGGGACAGTGCCACGTACTGCATGTAGCCATCCTGAATGTAAACCCTACTCGGTGAATGTAACTGGCCAAGTGGGAACCAAGACTTACATGTCATCTTCCTCCTCCCGCTTCACTGGGAGGAAAAAAGCTCCTTAGAGAGTTAAGAGATGACAGAAAGCACAGTTAACACTGAGTTGCCTCACACAGCGGCTTGCATTTTAGAGCAGCGAGTTCAATCAAGAGTCACATTCAGGGTGCAGCTCAATGCAGAACTGACCAGCCTGTCCCTAAACCCACAAACCGTATTTCTTCCTCATGCAATACACGGGTCCTGTCACAGGGATGAACTGTGCTTTGCAGCTCCGCTTCCCTTCAAGGCTAATGCAAGCATGTTTCATTTGATCACAGTCACGGGCTGGAAGAAGTTCACCCTTGAGGGCACAGCCCTGTCAGATTTCCTTATAGCACGTACCTTCCTGAGCGATGCAGCTGTATCAGAGAGAAAGGAGCCAAGCCAGAGCACGCGCCGACCACTGCCAGTGCCTAGTGAAACTGGAAAAGCCAAAACTTCCCGGAAGGACACAGATGCCCTCCCATTTTGGGAGCTGGGACTGAGCTCAAGCGAGCTCCCCAGACAGCACCAGTCCTCAGCCCCTCGGGCCAGCAGCACGAGACAGAGCACAGAGGGATGGATTTCCTACTTGTCTCTTTAGGAATCACGTGCATGCAATTTAGACAACATTAAAAACACCAGAGCACATGATTTACCCTTTCCCCCCCACCCTCCCTCCCGATTAGTTTGAAGAAACCAGAGACCACATAGGAAAAGCCAAGCACAGAAAGGCAGGAAAAATTGTGTCGTCCAAGCACGCAACTTCGAACACAGGACTCATTTTCCACATTTTTAAACTCCCCCCCCCCCTTGTCAGAGCTTATCCTCGCTGCCTCAGTTTCTTCATCTGAAGCTGCAGATTTGCACGTGTATATTCTTCTCCGAGGCTGTTCTTTAGTTATTATTTGCAAGACCCTTGGCAGATTAGAGCCATTACATAAATATTAAATGTTATGGCATCAGCTCTTACACAAGGAGAGGGAATTCTGAAGCTCTTACAACTACCATGAGGTTTCTGTAGGCTGTTTTACATGGGCCCAGGCTTAATACACATTGCCAAACTCTTATTTAAAGTTAAGATTATATTATGCATAAAAGAATAATTCGTTCACAGGAAGAGCGTTCAGGCTTCTTTAGGTATACATATGGGATTTGAATTTTTAGCTCATCCATCAGGTCCTATTCAGCCCTGTCTTCTGAACTACAGAAAAAAAAATAAGGAACATGATTTTATCCATATATAGGGGAAAAAGTAAACAGTATTTTTAGAAGTTTAAAAAGGAAAGCAATTCATTATTTCTGTGTATTCAACCTGAGGAAAAGGGCAAACAGAACAAGACAAAAATGGTATTCCTTTTTCCGGGCACGCTATCCCCCTGAAATCTGTACCGAGCGGAACACATACAAGAAACCTGTTTACAGGCAGGGGATGAGTCATGCTCCCAGCTGACGGTCCAAAAGACTGGCTCCCAGAAAGCAGATCATAACTTGCAATTCACAGGAGCCAAATGCTGCTATTAACAGGCAATGGGCATCAGAATAAGGGGTCGGGAGCTGCAAGCCCTCCATTATCCGCTGCCACGCTGCCCAACTCAGGACAAGCAGTTTCTGTGATTTGGTTTATCCCACCTCACAGACATGGTGAGCTTCCACCTGCCTCAGAGAGTTACTGCAACGCTCAGCATTGCTATAAACAGTTCAGTCTAGACAGAATGGGAAAGGTACTTCAGGGGGAAAACTACTTCTTTGTTATTGTAACCCCCAAAATCAACAAGTTTGGGCTTGATTGTGCCGACCTAAAATTTCTGTCGACTGAAAATGGGTAGAAATGATTTTAATAACCATCCTTCACTCAATCCTTGCGTACATTCATTTCTTATAAGTTAAGTAACACAGCATGAGAAAACATGATGCAACATCACCAGCCTTACCAAACAACCAGTACTTGGAGTGGAAATAAAATCCATAAGCTTCCCTTCTCCCTCCCACCTTTTGCCTTTTTCATTTTAACCTTAAGTTACTGCTGTAACAACGTTCCTCTATAATAACACTGCAGAAGGACACGGTCGTCATAATTCACCTACAACTCCGCATCCATTATGGGCCAGTAGTCACCTCACCATGGAGCAGATGTAATTGCTGCTGCAGGCCTGCAGAGCAGAGAAACCACAGCACTGCAAGACTTTCGAAATGTAACATTATGGAAAAAAAGAGCCCGGACTTCGTGGCTCATCAAACCAAAGGCACCGCTGGGATAATAAATTGATTTTATAAAGCCAAGACGCATACACACCACAAAGGCCTAGTTTCTAGCTACCTATTATGACTTGGAACTGCACAGATATCTAGAGTGGCATTTAGAAATTAAAAAAGCAAAACAAGCCCTTGCATAAAGTCACAGACAACATATGATTGAGCCTGTTTCCACATTTCCCTTAAATATTCTATGAAGTGCATGTAATGGCACCTTTTGATACTAGTCTCCAAAGAAATCATTGGAAGGTAAGAGCAGGGAGAAGAGAAGAAAGCATGTGATATAGAAAAATCTAGCTATGATCCCACTCCCAGGACTCATTATTTAGAAAAGCAATTGCAGCACTAAATTATGGACCACCAGAAATGCACATCCACATTCAATACAGATGAAAAAATGACTCAACTTTTGTTTTTCTGTAACAAAACATTATTCAGTTGCAGTTTCTCTGCAACTTCACCAGAATAAGGCTATTTCTTTGTCACTTTCAAATGTAGGATTTATTTGTTTGATGTGCTGTATGTACTCCAGGTAATTCAATCAGGAGAAGAAGGCTCTGCTCCACCCTACCAATGCTCTGTGTTCAAAGCAGGAACAGGATAGATAGAGAAAAAGGTGAAAAAATAACGTTACAGGCAGAGTTCAGACAGATGAATACCACCCGACCTGTTTAATGCTAGGTCCTCCAGCTCTGCTGCTGCCTCTACTTGGCTGGTTACATTTGGAGTTTAGCACTGGGGCCGACGGCAGCTTAGCAGAAACCGCGGGAAAGAGGTCACAGCACGCTAAAGCCAAGCGGAGAGAGGGACTACAGAAGTTTTCCTCCTGGTAACAGGGCAATCCAAGCAGATGCTCAGAAACCAGCTTGAGGTGAAGATCAGAGGAGCTCTTCAGCCTTGGAGCACAGATGCCTTTGGAGGGTGGGGGGCAACGAGCAAATGCAGCGTCAGGCAGGACTCCCCCCCTCACTCAAATAAATCACTGAACTCTTCAGAGAGCAGCAAATCTCCTTACCCCTCTGGATTAAAGGCAGACTTAAAGGAATGTTTGTTAACAGACCGCTCACTCCCTGGGTCATTCCCGATGCGTGTTAGCTAACCACATTCAGCAGAGTTATGCCAGGGATGTCCTTGGTTTAAAAATATATATATATGTTTCTAAACAAACTGATACCTCTAAAGACAATTAAAAAGCTTACTAGATGTGGGACAACTTGCACTGTGTTTCTATAGAGTTTGACAACCACTAGAAGACTGCCTGCAGTAGAAGAGTATCTCTTTTTGGAAGATTTACTTGCCTTCTGCTATTCTGTAGATCAAGAAGAGTTGAAATTCAGGGTCTCAGGTCTTCCACGGGAGTAACAGGACAGATGTTTTGGAAGGCAATTTTCAGTCTGCTCACTACGGAAAGCTGATTCCCTATGGGATTCCCACTGAAATTTCAGGAAGCAATGGTATTTTATGCTAGTATTGGGAATGTTTTTGAAGATTTCATTTGCCTGCCTACGTGCTTTGCATAATAATTATAACACTGAAAGACGGGAAACTAATAATAAAAATTAAATGCTAATTTACATTTCACTGCATAACACCACAGAGATAACTTATTTTTAAATTACCTACTTAAAATATATGACATGGATGAGCAATATTGCAAAAATATCTATTACAAAAAAGGCTCAGTATGAGCAAAGATAGAAAAAGGGAAGGACCAGTGCTTGTTCCAGGGGGACAAGTTTGATGAGCAGGCATGTAACACAGATGCTAAGGAGAAGGAAAAAAATAATAGGGTGGATTTCTTTATTGCTCTCTAAGGTGGTAAGAAATCCCTGTACTTGGGAACCAAGGAAACAAGAGAATGTCCCTGAAAACATATATATATTTGTTGGGCTTGGACTGCTTTAGTCCAGCACAAGAACCAGCTCTAACCCCAAAACACATTATCCAGCTTGGATGAAACACTGACACGAGGACATGAGGGAGCTCCAGTACCATCAGCACACTAACACACTTTTACAACTAAAGAACATGAACACAGCAAATGCCTTCCCGAGCCAAGGCATCCAGGTGATCTATTCTCCAAGCCAAAATTTCCTCCCAAAGACAGCAAGACAAGCACTGGTGCCAGCCACGGAGCATAAATCCAGTGACTCCAACCCTGCTGTGCACAGCCCCTTGACACCAGTGAAGATGCAATTAAAGCACCACACACTTTCTCCAAGGCTAAATCTCCATCTCCCAGGTCTACAGCAAACCTCTCCTTAACTTCAAGGAACAAAAAACTCAGTGCCCAGAGCTATCACTGCCGACAAACTAGTAAAACACCAATTAAACCGCTGCCCTTTGCATGTCACCAGCTGCTGGTGAGGACACCAAGCCTGCCCCTGACATTCTTGCAAGCACTAATTTGTGCTGCACCAAGAGGCAAGCACTGCTCTGGTAGTTTCCCTAATACAGATGCTAACACAGTGCTAAGTAATGGTATAAAAGTACTTCCTCCCCCACATCCCTCTGAGCAAACAAACTTAAGAACATGTACAATAGTAATTTGACCTTCCTGTTTCTTTTTTTTTTTTCCCCTTTATTTTCCTCTATATAACTCAAATGCATTCCAAAAGGAAAACAGATATTTTCAATATATACCACCAAGTAAATCTTGCAACTATTTTCAGACAGCCTGGTAACAGCTTGAGGGGGGGAGTGTTGGGAAAAAAAAAAAAAGTCAAATTTGGCAAAGCCCAATTTTGTCCTCATTTCCTTCTTTTTCTTTGTGCATTATGTCTGTTGCATTGCTTCGCCTTTGGATGACAACATCATTTTGGTAGCACTGTTTTCTTCTTAGCTACAGCACAGTGAGCTTTTTGACATCTGGTTACAACCAAACCCCGTTTTGGAAGCGCAGAGGGATGTTTCTGGGAACAGCCTGGTAACACTTCCACGAGCTCTTCTCTTCCCTTAAGGCAGCAGTACCCCCCTTGAGCTCTGCTCCACAGGGGTCAGTTACTGCAGCCAGGACTGCACTGGGAGGGGATGAGATAAAAAAGAAAAACAAACAGATAAAGCAAAAGGCTGATCTCTTTCCACAGAGGTAACAGTAGGAATGGAGAAGGCCAGTAACTTTATTACGCCTCCCAATTAACCAAACTGCTCAAAGCTCAGAAGAAGTATTTGAAAGTGATCCTGGCACAGTCTCCTTTCACTATTACCAGAGCTGGCTACCTTGTCTCCAAACACTCCCCCCGAGCTGTAGGTTTCAGCTACAGGGTCTCTCCCAGCCTTCTCCTTCCAGCATCCTCATTTTCCTTCCCCGGCAGTCCCGGGCAGAGGCTGCCGGTAGCGGTGGATGCGCAGACCTGGGAGCCAGAGAGCCTCCCTCCCGCTCCGTCACCAACCTGCAATTACAGCTGCTCGCTGAAAGCCACAGCACCTCACGTAAGCTAAAAATAGCAGCACTTACTTGCTTTGGTAAAGAACTGCTTTTTAAGGGACTATTATAGTAGCAGAACAATCAGAGCTTACTTTTAAACATTTAAACTTATAGTTCCTGGGGAATTCGCTCAGCAGCATATTCAATTCCTTAATAATCCACGGAGAACAATCCGATCTGAAATTCTTTATAACTCCCTTCCTATTTCAGCATCCCCGATGATGCAGCAACTCATATCAACCTTTTAAATAACGCTAACAATTGCTCATTAGCAACACAAAGCCTTCGCTGTAGCGTTTGCACTAGCTTTGCTGGGAATTCACGGATGCCCAAAGAGACAGTAGGGCAAAAGAGCTGGTAGCTTGGAAGAGCTCCTTTGGTGGGACTTCAGCAATCTGCCAGGAAGAGCGACGTGGACGACACGGTACAGTCAGGACTTGGAGACGGCAGCAGGGAGACATCAAATACTCGGCCCTGCTCCCAGCATCACCAGAGCAGCAACGTGTGCTGGTACAAGAGTCAAGTGCAAGGACGTGCCTTGCCTCTGCAGCCGCTGCCCTTGCCAGCGGGACGAGGAGCTGCATCCAAACGAGTGCTGCCCTTTGCCTGCAGCCAGTGCTTGAGGTGCAACCACATCGCTTGCGCTCAGGGCTACCACCGGTCCCAGCCGGGCACCCTCCAAAGCAAACAGCACGACACAGACCAGAGCAATGAGCAACTGGGGAAGCCCGCTTTTAGGATTATTTCCATCAATTCAGAGCTCGTGTCCCTCACGTCTTCCCCCAAGCTGGGGGCACTTTGGGAAGAAGCCACCAGCCACCACTGTGTGACTTCTTGCCTGCTGGTGCCCCCAGACCCCATCCCAGCCCTTCTGGCTAACTGGAAGCATCCACACACCCCCAACAAGCCGAGCTCCCTGCCAACAGCCCCTCCATTCCCGGCGGGGCTCCGGCCTCACCCCCTCCTCCCTGGGGGGACTCCAACGCCTGGGGGGGACACAGGGCACCGCAGATCCCCCCCCCCGCCCCCGCCGCCCCAAAACCGGCTCCCGCTGCCCTTGGGCGCCGTGCAGGCCTTGAGGGGAGGGAGAAGAAGGGGGAGAAGAGCCGAGCCCCTGGGCTGAGGGCAGGGCAGGGCAGGGCAGGGCGGAGCAGGGCGATCCCGGCCGCCCCCCACCTGCCCGCCGGAGCCGTACTCACTCGGCGTAGCCCGTGGTCCAGGGCAGGCGGCGCGTCTCTTTGCTGAGGATGAGGATGGGCCGGGCAATGTGGTCGGCGGAGCACTCCACCTCGTCCGGGGACAGCCCCAGGAACTCGGGTCTGCCGTAGGGGAAGCGCAGGGGCAGGTCGGAGCCGCCGCCGCCGCCTCCCCCGCCGTGCTCGCCGCCCGCGCTGCCAGCCATGATGCCGCCCATGAAATTGGCCACGGCGGACTTGACCCGGGTGAGCATAGTATCCCGCCGCAGCCGCCGCCGGGGAGCCCCCCGCAACGGGGGAGCCCCCGCCGCAACCCCGCAGCGGAGGGGGGGGGGGGGGGCTCCGGGCCGAGCCGAGCCGAGCCGGGCCGGGGTGCTCAAGGCTCAGGGGCCGCGGGGCGGCGGGCTCATCGCGGCGGCAGCAGCGGCAGGTTTCCCCCTCCCGGCTGGACTCAGCCCGGTGGCGGCGGCGGCTGCTGAGTCATGTGATGGCGAGGCTGGGTTCGCCCCGGCGCTTCCTGCTCCTCCTGCGGCACCGCCGGAGCTCACGGCCGGCCGCCGCCGCCCCCCCGCCTGCCCCCGGCCCCCGGCAGGTGCGCGGCGGGCGGGGCCGGGCCGAGCGGGG
>NC_048893.1:34917031-35040111 GCF_011077185.1 Oxyura jamaicensis
CCCGCAGCTTTTTGCTCCTTTTGTCTGCGTGCCCCCTGTGGCGGGGTGGATGGAGCAGGAGGATGCTGAGGCGAAGGGCGAGCCCGGGTGCCCGCAGGCTGGGGGACATGGAAGTTTTATCCAACCCCCCCTCGCCTGTCTGTGGCGTAGTGACCCTGCCACACTGCTGCACAAAAATCTTGGCAGGCCTTCTTCAGGTGGCAGGCAGCCAAAGGTGTGGAGAAGTTGCGGGGCTGGGTGTGCCAGGCTGAGGGGAAACGGGGCTGAGGGGAGGCAGCAAGAGCATTTTCAGGAGGTCCGTCCCCTCCAGCACGGCTGTGTGTGTGCCCTGTTACATTGAAATGTTGCCAAAATCTTTTAAGTCAGCAGAAAGCAGCGACCTATGGAGTGGAACGAGCCGCGAGGGTGGCACAGCACTGGCACCCAGCAGGGAAACGCTGGTTTGTCATCGTGCGCGGCCAGCGGGGACCATCGGCTGTCATCAGGTTGGCTCCTAACAGAAACCAGCTGGCATACCACCGAACACCGCCACACAGCCTTGGAGACTGAGCCCTCCGAGTTCTTTCAGTTTCTGGTTATTAAACAACACACTGGGCTCCAGCAATGCCACGTTTCCTCCCAGTTCCTTGTTCACAGGCATGAGAAGCGTAAAGATGCCGTGACGGCTACTAGTTTTGATGGCAAAGCTAGCTATTAATAAAGCCTACAGAGCCAGAAGTAGATTAGTGAACAGGGATATTAAGGATGTGTTAAGGGCTAGTGAAGTAGAATTGGGAAAATTTCCACCCCAAATTAAACACTGAAGCAGATATACACCCAGATTTTGGAGGAAGTGGTTATTTTTCAGATCCCTTATTTAACAGTTTCCTGGATTGATAGAGATATTTTGGGGAACAATAAACCTCTCTTAGGTCAAAAACTACTTGATATTAGTAACTAACCACTTGATAACAATGTAAGGGACACCTTGTAATTCTGCCATTCATGCATTTCTGTTTGCTTTGCTTTGTTTCCTGGTTATGTTGCAAAGGTCATTACTTTAAAGGAAAAAAAAAAAAAAAAAAGAGGGAGAGAAAGAAAGAAAAGGCTTGTTAAAATTATCTTTATTGTTATTTTATTTTTCAGGGCTCTTTTGTCTGAGTGCCATAACAGGCAGCTGTTCATCCAATCCACGCATTACTGAGCAATGCAAGTCTGAGGTGACCAGCGTTGACCCAAAACCCCTGGTTATTCTATTCAGTGGTCCGTACAGTATTTGATTTGCCCAGTTCAGTTCACGGCTGGCCCCGTCCACCTGAGGATAATCCCTCTCCTCTCTTTTGTCAGCTAGATGGCCAATGTTTTTCCTCAAGCAGCAATCCAGTGCCACTCTTGCCATAACAGCCGGCTGTCTGAGGAAGACAGGAGTGAGAAGAGGGACACGAGCAGGGCTTTGATCCTGAAGAGGCTCATTTTTTCTGTGTAAGAGTAGAACTCCTCACAGGTTATCACATACACTCTTGGAGAGGCTATGCCAGCAGACTAAATTTTGCAGTATATCTGACTCATTACTTCAGAAAATACAATTGACAAGTCTATTGACAAGGACTCAGGGGATGAGTGTTTGTCCTCCTGCCCCACTTGTGGTCACCATTCTGCACAAAACATGAGGGAGAAATGTAAGAGAGTATATATAGGCTTCTTAGAATTTAAATGGTTGTCTCTGCAAGATGAGAAGGAAAAGCTCAGATCTGACATATGGGGAGACAGCTTAACAGCTCACCATTCGGAACAAATCTGTGCGCTATTTGAAATTCTGGGGTTGTTTGCCTCTGACACAAGAACGCTATGCGGATAAAACAGCTAGGATGTGACCTTTCCATAATGAAACATATAGAGATGCTTTGATTTCAGTTCTCTTTGAGGAAAGAGGATTGCGTTGTTCACTTCTGAGTCAAAGGTGAAGCCCCACTTCTCAAAGGAAGTCAGGCCTGGCAGATCTGAGCAAGTTCTTCAAATCGCCCAGCCTGTGGTCCATCAGGTCCAAGCCAGATGTCTTTGGTGGTGAGCAGACCTTGAAATGTCTGGGTATTCACTTCACATAAAAATTTGAGGCTACATTCTCAATGTCACTATTTGAAAATTGACTCTCTCTCTTTCTGCTATCCCATGACTAATGCAAAGAAATGTTGGCAGGTTTGATTTTTTTTAATGCAAACGTATTTGTGAGATTGAGACAAATATAATTTTCTCTCTGAATGACTAACCACGTCATGGAGCTAGAGACATTCACACACAGCTCTTTGAAGGATCTGCACTGTATTATGTCACTTTGCCATGCATTATAATCAACATTTGACAAATTAAACTGCATTTTACTCATAAAAGGCACCAGGCTATGCAAGCCATTGGATATGTTAATGTTTCCTAAAGGATTGTGGTATTTCATAATTTATTAATAAATAAATAAATAGATATTTATTTCAGTGTGATTCTTGTACTCACCTGTACATTGTTTATACCTCACCTTGCTTGCCTGCTTTTTTTGTTGTTGTTGTTTGCTGTGCTTTTTATGTTCTGAATAAAAGCAATGGGAAAACTCCCAAGGACTTCCCAAAGGCACTCAAAGCAGTAGGTCTAATGTGGGATGAAAGGAGCATTTCTGCTGGCATGAACGTCTGTGCTGTTGTTAGTGTTGCATATGTACAGAATATTGATGGGTGTGAACTCTTCTACTGGCTTAATTCTGAGAGTATGTCAGAATAGGTATCTGGCATCGTGGTGATGAAACCGTATCTGCAGGGTTAAAAAAAAAATAAATAAAAATTAAAGGAAGAATTTTTTTTTTGTTTTTGTTTTTGTTTTTCTCAGTTAATCCCCTGAAAGAAAAGCACTCAGAGCCTTATTGTTGCACATGACTGTGCTTAGGAAGATCACCATGTCATGTGGTGATCAATGAACTTATTCTTACCTTTTCAGAAGTACAGTACAATCTTTAACAGGCATGAGGAAGCTCTTCATCTCTGGAGAAAGGCCCTTCAGAGGCACAGTGCCTGAAGCATCTCAGAGACGTGGAGGGGAAAATGCCTCTTGTTAAGACATCAGTGATACTCCCAGCAGTGCCAGATCTCCCCTCCATGCCCTTAGCTACCCGCAGTGTTTCTAGGCTTATCGGAGCTGACAAGATCAAAGCCACTGGTGCTCTTGCCAGTTTGCAAGCAAGAGCACCAAGTATATTAAACAATAAACAGCAATACTTGCAGTGATGTGTTTCCTCTGTTTTACCTGATTTCTATATCCTCATCCCTGAGTCTGTATTTTTTTTGTACATGTAATTTCCTTTGGAGAGACTTCTGAGGCTGAAGTTGAGAGAGAGCATCTCCTGCAGAACATGGGCAGTGCCACGGTCCCAAGGCTTGGGGACCCAATCCAGTCCCCACAGAGTGTGGTCCCACTGAAGGCTGCAGGCTACCCAAAGACACCAAATCCACAAAATGGCACCAAGGCCAAAATACCCAAATATCTTATTCTGAAGCACAAAATTTAGGGCAAACTCTTTATTTTGCTTTCCTGCCCTACCAAAACGTGACCAAAACCAGTAAGTACGATTTGCCAGGCTGCAGCAGCTGTAGCCAGACTCACCAGTATGGCTTGTGGGGTGAGGGGGATAAGAAAGCATCCAAGGTTTCCTTTAGACTAGGGAGAAACTAGGGATAAAACTTGTATTCATGAGTTTCATGCTGACAAGCAACAGTGTCCAGGGGCCCTAGCGCATAGAAATTGTAGCCAGGCAATGAGGACCTCTGTCGCAGCCCTGCCCTTACTCAAAAATACACTAAATAGTTGCGTGGGGAAAACACTCAGGCCAGAAAAGTGGCTCTGTGTTTCTTCTCATGATGGAACACTAATAAATGCACAATTCTGAGCTGTATGGAAGTAGCCCTGGTTTAGGTACCCAGGCAGGAAAAAAGCCCTAAAGAAGGGTCTTATGTGACAGGCAGTCACAGTAAAAGATGTCACAAGGTATTATAATGGCCTGCAGTCTGTGTAAATATAAATAAATACTGCAATGTAAGCTGCCCATAAGCATGTAAATTTTCATATTTGCCAAAAACTACAGGATGACTTTTTCTGCAAGAATCTGTATGCAAGTATCCTGAAGAAATAACCATCTAATTTCACAACAAACATCATCAACAACATTTTGCTGCTGTAGCCTCTTCTTACTTTCCATTATCTGCTCCTTTTTAATGCCTGTAGCTCAATCTGCTAATAACAGGCTGCACTGCGGATTAGCTTGTTTATGTGCTCCCATTGGCAGCTTTACATGGGGGAGGAGGAGCAAAATGATTATATCCTCCTTGTGCTCCTTTGCCCTGATCCCTGCGAAAGAACATCTTGCCCTGATGGTACCATGAGATGCTTCACAGTGTCAGCTATAGCTGGTAAGGAGGTCTTGACTCATGCCCAAGTTAAGCATGGGTTAAACGCTCAGGGAAGTGTTTTGTGTTTGCAAAGTGGTGAGGAATGTTTATGTAACCTGCCAGCTGCTTTCACTGGCTCCTTACCTGGGGTGTTTCAAGAGTAAACGGGATGGGCAGGGGCTGCCTGGCTGCCAGTGGGGCAGGAGAAGGTGGCAGGCACGAGGAGAGCATCGGCCGGGGCATGGGGTACAGGAGAGCCAAGCCTCACCATCACACCCTGCTTTGACTTTGGCAGCTCTTCTTTATTTTCCTTGGGTTTGTTTTTGTTTTGTTTTGTTTTGTTTTTTCTTTTCTCAGACATTTGTTTTAATACAAATTAAGTGAACAGTTCTGGCAAAGCTTCAACATTTTAATGTCAGTCTGGGCATATGAAATCACAGGTAAAGATCTTACGTGGCACTCATTCTCAGGCAACATTGCCAAGGGAGGAAGTGGGAGTTTTGAGCAAGTTGTCAAAATCCCAGGCTCCTAGACTTGAGGCTGAAGGTTTACCAGATGTTTTGTGCTGTCAGAAATCACAGTCCTGGTTATTATGAATCATGACAGAGAAAGAAATTACTCTACTTTTGCATTAAGCTCTTAGATTTCTGTTCATCTTCTGTAAGCAGGAGCATGGAAACTATATGGAAACTATTCTCCCCATTCTTTTTTTGTTTTGTTTTTCCTTTTTTTTTTTTTTTATTATTTTTTTTTTTCTTCCTTTTTTTTTTTTTCTTTTCTTTCCAGCACTGCTCTTGAGGTGCGTGTGGCCCTGCATGGTCAGCCTGGCTGCCTGGTTTCCCAAATATGTGGCATATGTGGCATTCTGATATTAACATGTTATCATTCAGATTGCTATGGGTAATACCCAGATTCTTCAATACCTGAAGAAACAACTGCAAACAAGGCAAAAACAAACATTTAGAATTTACTGACACTTCCAAAAGTCTTGCAAAGTTGTAAAAGTGTGTATATCAATATTTATTAAGTTGTGTTGGAGAAAAAAAAAAAAAAAAAAAAAAAGTGAAAGTCCAAGTCTTCAGAGCTCTCCAGTTTCAGCTGTGTAATAAGATGCTATAAATGTTGTCCTTTCTTCTGCAGCATCAAAGGTCCCTTGTTATAGGATCTGCTGCTTTGTCTGCAAAGACCTGTGTCAGTAGTGGGGGCTCTAATCCATTTTTAAGTTGTGCAAGCACGTTTCTTTTTTTCCCCTACAGATGTTTTATAACTTGACCATTCCCCTTTATTAATGCTTTTGACGAGTTTGTTTAAATAGATTCTTTGTCATCTTGTTTTATGCATGGGATGGGGATTTTTTGGCTCGATTTATCTTTCTTTTTTTTTGCTTCCTTTTATATTGACTAGAAGCTATGGCTTTTGACAGTCTTTTGTAGAGGAGATTTAAAAATAATAATAGAATATATATATATATATATTCACGTGTCTTCCTATAACAGATTGCCCAATGCACAGAAATTTCACCTGGGTTGCACTACGACCATAGGGCAATGTAACAGCTGCTCCGAGATCACTCGAGCCATTACTTTTTCAGATGTCCTCAACAAAGAAAAAATAAAATAAAATAAAAATAACAAGAAAAATAAACTGGAGGCCAAAGATCAGACTGAAAATGTTGTGCTGGGGAGAAGTCGGGCCAGTGCCGGGCCAGCTAATTAGGGAAAAGTGCAAACAGGATTATGTGAACATCGCTGCTTCCGCAGCAGACACAGCAGCAGGAAAGGTCCCCAGCAAACGTAGCCACAACAATAGGCAATCTGCACGGCCTGCTGGTTGCTCCAGCTGAGCTACAAATCTAATTAACCTCTGACTTCTCTGGGTCATGACCTTTCAACTACTGTGCAGAACAACCTAGGAAACTTGATAGAAAAGATGCTTTCTGTCAGATTTCAAGCAATAAAGAAAGCCTCACAATCTCCCACTAAATAGCTGATGTAGAATAAATATGCTGACCTTCTGGAAATATCATTATTTGTGATGAACATCTGTGTTTATGATTTTTTAATATAGAGTGTTTTAAAAAAATCAACAGTTTTATGGAGCTGTAGCCCTTTTGGAGAGTGACTCATGCACCTCAAATGCATTTAAGTAATGTAAATAAATAATTAGCATGCCATAACCTACTGCTGGTCACAGCCAATTGTTCCTCAGCTCAGCCACTGATGATAATTCTCACCATGGTGCAGAGGGGTTCCCTTCATCCTGTGTCCAAAGCTTCCCACCAGCCTAGGTAAAGCCCATTTCAGTCTCCCTGAAGTAAAGTTACCCTGTGGCTGCTCACTGCCTTCCCCAGCCGGGGATGGTGTGGGGCTGACAGTGAAGGTAGTGGGGCAGATTCAGGGGCTGCTCAGCCCCACCCCAGCACCTCCAGCCCTCAGACAACCTGTGCCAAAACCCAGAAGTCACTGGGCACTCGGCTGTCCTCTGCACTTTGTACCAGTGCTTTGCAATCCCAAACACCAAAGGGGTTTCCTCCACAGATTTCAGGATAGCACAGGCTGAGATGTCTCCATTTGCACTTTTGTAACGGGACTTGGTGAGCTCCAGGGATCTACAGCCCCATAAAAAGATTCATGGTTAAGAAAAATCTGGAAATGCACTGTCTGTATTTAAGCATTACTTACTATTAAAAGGTTTAGGGGTGTGTGGGGAACAACATATGATAATTTGCATGATACAGAAATAAGCCTGCAGTAGGAAGCCCCAGTACCTGAACCCTGTAGCCATCAGTGAGAGATGCAGGTCTGATAATCAAGGTCAAAAAGTTGCTTGGTGCGATAGCGGGGAGAGAAACCACAGCTTGAGAGGAGACTGAAGAAAAGTGTCGACACCACAAAGGCAGCAACGATGCTCCATTAAATCTGATGAAGCCTGAAATCCAAAGCTGGAAGGAAAGGCTTGTTTAAACTGCATAGGAAGCGCTTAAAAAAGCTGATAAGTAGGTATCTTTCTGACCCTGTTGGCAGCTGCATTGATACACGTTTTCAGGGACAAAGTTCATTTAGAGAAGTTTCTCAGGAGCGTTTGACACGCCAGTGCTTTCAGGCAAAAACCTCTCTGAAGTTCAAGCAAACACGTTGAAGGAAAACACCACGAGCACTGAACTGCTCTGCTCCCTGCTTTGTTTTCACTTGCTCCCCATGGGGGATTTTGTGACAGGGAATTATATAGCTCCCATGTGCAATTATCTTTTTATTCTAGATGCCCTAAAGACATTCAGTGACTGTTTACATGCTTTTTTTAAAAATAAAAAATAAAAAAAAAATGAAGCTGGTCTTTGGCATTGCAACATACCCAGGCTCCTCATGTGGTTCTTCTGGTGCTGGGGCCCTCCTACCCGAGCACAAACTTGAAAATGACCAGAAAGCCTCCTCGGGACTGACACAGGGAATGGTGCCCCTATGGGGTCTCCACACCTTTCTGAGAAAGAAAGATGCTGAAGACCAGGTAAGAAGTGCTTGTGGGGATACCCCACAGGGAAAAATGGTTGAAGTTTTTAAGATGGGGCAGTGAAGGATTTGAAGCAAGGCAGGAATAAAAGAGGAGTCTGGGCGAGGTGGAAAAAGACATCCAGGAAGAGTAATGATTTATTAATTCAGCAATGTGGATTATGATAGTTGCAGACTATCATCATAGTAATTCCATTGTTAGTTCCGTAATAATATTTCAGCAAAGACTCCAATTCTTGATGAAAATGAAGTTTGGAAACTGTTGATTTAATGAGTAACAGGAAATTTGGTAAATCACAGTAAAAGCTGTTGTCTATAATTTTGTAGCTGCATATTAAACATTGCTTTTGACACCTCACAGCAGGGAATTCATAGCCTTTCAAGTTACCTTGATTTTGTTATTCTGCACAGCACAGCCATGGGAGCTCACGGAAACTCTGGAGGTAGAACTTGTTTCCAACTACTCCTGAAGCTGCCAAGGAAAGCAAACCTGATTTTTAGAAAGTTCTGCCCCTTGGCTTCTGCTGCAATGACCATTCGGCTTCAGCAACATTTGTGTGTCCTCAGCAGCTCTGAGAAACAGTGCCTTTCTGTCAGGTACCCAAAGAGGTGCTGAAGAGCTGGAGTTAAGTACTTGGCCTTGACAGTCTGACAAAACAGCATTTTTCATAAAAAGTCCTAGTGACTGTATTTCATCAAAAATAGGGGCAGATACTGCCACCTGTTCCTGTCTGTATACTGACACACACATGATCAGCTGTGTCTTGAAATGCTGATTTGCAAAAATAAATTTACTGTATTGTATTAACAAGGCTGCAAGGATGCATAAACCCAACTACATTTTTATATGACAGTTTGCCAGAGTTGCTCACCCATGTATAGTTAGTTACTGATTGGTGACACTGGTGGGATTAGGGCCTAATCGTGTCTTCTGTTTGGTGACATTCACTATGGCAAAGAAAGCAGTAAAGGAGTGTTGCGGTGCATGTAGTTTTAGTTTTAATAGCTTGGGTAATAGTAATGTTCACAGTAAAATGAAATAACACAGGTGTTGGCATGACAGAGGTACTGGGGGAAAAATCCAACGTCCTTGGTAATCTCCTCACAGCCTGTGCTGAAACACAGGCCACTGCTTCTCCCCAGTGAAACCAGAGCACCCAGCCGGGGCCACCCCGATGAAAGCCTGCTGCCCAGATGCAAGCTAACACAGGCCCTCTGTAACAGAGGACACCAGATTCCAGCAACTGGTGCTCCTCAGGCTTGTGGACAGTTGCATTTTGTAGAAATACCATGTTCAACACACCTTTGCATGAATCTTATCTGTTCTTCCTCTTCAGTATCTTCCAAACACGTTCTGGGTGTTTCTGCATATCACTTCCAGCTGGTCATTAACAGGGTAGTTGCACATCTTGTATAATTTAAATGCATATCAGCTCAGAATGCTTGTAATAAAATATAGATTAATTCCTTAACAACAACAACAAAATCTATGCAGAACACTGTTGCCTTTACAACAGAGTAGAACTTCATGTGAGAATCTCCTTCAGGGCAGTGAAATGATCTTTTGATATTTTTTCACATAAATCTCTGCAGACATTTTTTTCCTTTTCCTTTTGTAGAAAGAAAATAAAAATTTTAAAATAGCCAGAAGGCAAAATATTAACACATTTTAAATTTGAACAAGTTCTTCTGGTTTCTTTCATAAATACCATCAGTGTCAAAAGGGAATTCTGCACTTACATTCTGAAGCATCAGTGTGATCATATGATTCACACTAAAATTCAATCTGAATAGCAATGTTTTAATGTGGTATTACAAAAAAAGCTGCCCCAAGGCTGGCAGCTTCTTCTTTGCAGTATGCAGAAAGAATTCTCTGTGTAGGACATGGTATAAAGCTGTATTATACATGTGTTCATGTACCTGCACACACAGTTGATGTAAGACATCTTCTGCTTATGTCAGTGGTGTGTGACACTGTAACACACACACACTCAAGTGGAAGAAGCAGATTTCCAGTTAGGACAGTTTGGCCGAGTCTGTCCTGGTCTGAAAAAGCAATGTTTGTATGCAAATATCCTGCCCGTGCCCTCCAGGGCTGTCTGAAGCCACCTACTCCTGGGCATGGGGTGACAGGGATGTGCCTGAGCAGTGCCCTCCTCCCCACAAGCACCAAAACCATCCCATGCGTGCAGAGCACATGGACTACCACACTGAGCAATGCTCTCTTTTTCCTGGCACATATTATTCTCAGCTGTCCTGCAAGGTGCATGTGCTTGGGCACTTTACTACAAAGGCCACCTGTTTGCAAGCAACCAGACCAGTCCAGGCACTATTCTTGTATAAACATCATCGTGCAGACAGCTTGCTCTTGTGTAACAGGCCCAATTCTCCTCCAATTTGATGTGTTTTGCATCCAGCAATGCAAGAGGATTGATGCATGGGTGCACAAGCACAGAGCAGATCCACGTCAGGCACAATTTCTGTTTCGCCCCAGCACTGTTGCCAGTGAGGCAGCACAGTTTGCAGGGGAAGGTACCAGAAGTGTAAAATATCACAAAGATCACAGCTATTGCACTGTGGAACAGTTTGGGTCCACTTACAGCTCCCTGTAGACCCAATCCATCTTCTTCCTTTGTGATTCAAGGTTACAAGTAGAACAGCATCCCCCATAGCAGAAAGGAGATGACTCTTCTGTAATTACAGAGGGGACTTTTGAGATCAAAAGATGTAAACAGCTTCTCATAAGTGTGTTATGTTGCAGATTCCCTAGCCAAGTGGATGCTAAACTGTGCCCTGCTGGGATGAAAAAAAAAATAAAAATAAAAATAAAAATAAAATAAATTGAAAGGCAAAGAGCAGAGGTCAGAGTGATGATTCTTTGGGCACTGGCCAAGATACTGGTGTACAGTGAGCTCATGAAGTAGCCCAAGGCTCAGTGCAAGCATCATTTATACAGCTGGAGGGACCCAGGAGCACACATCACACTAGCCCTGGGGATGAATCAGGATGCTCACACTTTACTGGGTGGCAGCCCTTACAAAAGGGAGAACCTCTGGCAAGAACAGGGCAACGGAGCTGCTGGTTTCCATCTTGCAGACCAGGGTTGTGGCCCTGCCACCTGCAGGGCTTGCCTCAAGTACTCACGTGTGGGCACGCCAGTGCCAATTTCATGAGATGCTTGCATCGATATGCACCCTCAGACCTAACTATTCTAAAAATGTGCGTCTCAGCCCTCCACTGAGGCTATAAAGAGCATTGTTAACTCCATATGTGTCTTTTGGCTCCCTGCTTTTTATTTCTGCGTTTTATTTGCTGGCATCCTTAGAGTGTTAAAAGTTGCTTTTAACCTTGTCAAAGGAGGACTGCTTCTGTTTTAAATTGAAGCATTTTTTGCACAAGTCATATTTTGCTTGCAACATTTCCTTATGGTTAAATATTTCTGTTGGAATTCCCAAATGACAATGTAAAAGCACTCCAACGAGCTGAGGGAGAGCAACTTCTGCTCTGGAAGGCAGTTTGATGATATCCTTGATACATTTAATTGAAACTATTTCATATCCAAGACAAATGAAGCAACATATATATTCATGACAGATTTTGGCTTTTATTTTTTTTTTTTACACTTTTCTGAGCGTATCACGATTCCCTAAAAATTCTGTGGTTAAATCTCTTGGGCTGTTTTATTGTACAAATTACCTTATTCCGTGGAGTGAGTGACAAGATTCCCCAGGCTGAAGCATCTCCTTACCCCGGGGCTTAGCTGTCATTGCAGGGGCAAGCTGCACGCTTCAGCCACTATTCTTTGTCTGGGTAAGTGTGTACTTCACCTGCTTGAGTTTATTTAATTTAATCCTTGAATATGTCAGTGTGCAACTCTAAGATCTGCTTTCTCCTGGACCTGACTGGGCATTCTCAAAAGAGAAAGTTAAATTTGCAAACTTCTTGCACTGAGAGCACTAAAGTAGAATAGATTGTTTTGGATTTGTTTAATCTGAACTACAAGCTCAGTGATTTGGGTTCTTGGAATGAATTTCCATGTTATCATGCAGGAGGGCATCTCTTCTGCAGAGTCCCATAACAAATCTTGGCCTTTACGTGACCACAAGCCCAGAAAACACCTCTGATTTTCTCAACTGCAGTTCTTTGGGTGTTTTCTTCCCATAAAAATTGGCTTCAATTTGATTTGAGACAAAGTATGAAAATATCCAAATTCCCCCAAAATAAAAATCCTGCTTGCTTAGCTCTTCTTCCTGCAGAGATCTGTACAGTAAAGCCTTAAATAAAATTAGTAGAAAGAGAAATAGCAGAGGGAGAAGCATGACTAAGCAGACTGAAGAGAACATCAGTGTCTACCTACAGTATTTTTCAACATTTGTCCTAAATCTGTTTTAATGCCTATAGGGAACTGCTATATTCATACAGAAGGACAATACAAGTGGCCTGAAGTGATTTTTGCCCTACAGAACTGGCCTTTGAATGTAGCCTGGCTAGGTAAAATCTGCCCATCAGATTCCAGTGGCTACTGGGAAAAAAAACACCACCACAAACAAACAAATAAACAAACATATTTTCTCAAAGAACTTCAAATGTATTCTTCTTGGTCTTCAGGTTATATTAGGAAATACTACTGTCAAATGAACTTTTCAAACCAAAATATAACTTTTTTTCAATTTTAACAGTAAAAACTAATAAAAGCTATTGTCTCTGCCTAAACATAGTGGTAACAAAGGAAACCAGAAATATACTTGACACAAACTAATCTCTATCCATTTGAAATAAACAGCTACCTAATGGAATAGCTGCTCTTTTATAGGTCTTCCTTTTGAATAGAGATACTGAATGAGTTCTTATTATCTATTCCTTCCATACTTATTCAAAGAGTGAAAATTTATGACAGGTGGGTACAATACATGGAAGATGTATTACTGCATAGCTGTAATCCAGTACACTAAGGTCGTTACTTCAACGGTGACTTCACTTGGTAATGGAGATAGAATAAACAAGAAAGAAAAGAACAGTACTGTTCCTTGAATATATCAGAAAATAATACTGTATATCGCCTCAGAAACAGCTATGTAACTACTTTTTTATTATTATTTTCTTTTCCTGCAGGGAAAAAAAAAAAAGGTGTAAGAAGCAGCCATTAATAAAACAGACCAGTTTCTCCTGGGCTGAAAAAGATATGATGAAGCCAAGATTGTTCAGCTGATGAACCCGCTTCTGTAATCTGTTTCGGATAACATGGTTATAACAGCACAAAAAGCATGCCTATGTGAAAGATATTAATGATTTCTTCTGAAGCAAAACATGAAGTAAAAGAACAACTGTCTGGAAAGAATGTAATTGATCTTATATTATGGGGAATTAAAGACAGTGGCGGGGGGGGGGGTGTTACAAACTTTTCATTACATTAAAATGAAAATCGGTCATTATGGGATGAGAGGGATTGAATTTTGTACTGAAAATATCATGCATTCATCTATTTATTTAAACCATGCTTCTCAGATGACTCAGTCCTTTGTTAGGGCTGTCTAAGCCTATTCTAAGCCTATTACCTCCTTTTCCAGTTGCTTTTTTTTTTTTTTTTTTGAGAAATTTCAATTGACTGAGCTGTATTTTTTATTTGATCTCTACCTCACCCTGAATTTTAACGTTAAATGTGATTTTAAGAAGTTCAGACATAATTGAAAGGAATGCTAGGACCAGGAGGCAGATTCCTCAGCACCTGATGTATTTTCCACTGTAAAGTACTTGTGGTAAGCCTCCTGTTTGGTGAAGCATTATGAGATTTGGCAAGGAACTTGGTTCCAGGTTCACTAGGCTTCTGTTATTTCCTTGGGCGACAACTACCTGTATCAGAAACCCCAGAAAATCACAAGATATACAGGTTTTCCTGCAGTTGCTCAATGCAGATGAAAATGACAACAGCCTTAAGGCTACCCAGCATTTATGCTGAAAGACTGGACCTGCTTACAGACATCCAGCAATCCATAAATGTGCAAAACTGAGATTGCTGTTTCACATAAAAATGGCTCCATGTGCCATTCCCAGTGCTCTCTGTTCCATGTCACACATTCAGGTATGTCCTTCATGGCCATAGGATGTATTGCTCCATCGCGGTTCTACACAAGGACTGCAAGACAAATTGGCTATTTGGCTGTTACGGTGACAGAGGACATTCTCCTGCTTCTGTATTGGATGACAAGGATAAATCTTTAAATGTGTGTAAGTACACTTCACTGGCTGCCAGCAGAATAAGAGTACATTAGAAAAACAACTTGATAAGCATATTGATTAATGAGCACTTGGAACGGTTCAGTTAAAGACTTAATTCAGATTTGTTATAATTCTGATTACTGTGCACTCATACATGTGCTCATAATCCATAGCCATAACCAAACTATTAGAGAATTAGCATAGTGAGGCAGCAAATGAGCCTCTGGATCATGCTGACAGCATGCTATGCGCAAGTCGTATGTTTTTTTCCCTCTTTTAAAACAATTATCATTGTAGGATTAAATGGGTCAAAATGATGAAGCAGCACAGGTTTGAAACAATTTGCATTTCCTGTGCCACACCAAATGGGTGGCTTTCGGAGTGTGCTATTTAATCATTAGTAATTGCCTCTCTTTCCAGGTTTTAATCAGTTTCTAAATAGTTCTGCAAAAGTTTGGGGTTGAACCTTGTTGAACCTATTTCAGAAAGATACGAATCTTCTAATAAAATGTATAAAAAGGCCAAAACTGAGATAAAATTAAGACAAAAAATGATTGAAAAAAATACACCACCTTTTAAAAAATAGTAGTACTGAAGTAAATACTTCAATACTACTACTTTCAGTACTAATTGATATACTAGTCTTTCAATACTGCTACTTCCACCACTAAAACTGACCTAGATGAGGTTAAAATGCAGGCTGCAGATAGAAAGAAATACCTGACCTTCCTTCTCTTCATCTCCTAGAGAGGATCTGAAGCCTCCTGTCCTGCAGATGCCTCCAAGCCACATTCAGGGTGTGCTGCTGAGGAGCCCACACAGAGGAGAAGGCCTTCGGGGCCTACCAGCAGGCGTGAGGAGGTGGGGGCTCAGCTTTGGGATGGCGATGGTGCAGAGTGGAACAGACCAGAGAGACAAATTCAAAAATGCAAATACTTGTTTGACTTCAGCAGTGGGAACTGGCCTTTCTCTGCTACCTCAGGTACAAGGTTTTCTTAACTTCACCTCCAAAGAGCATCTCAGCGGGAAACCCAGGTGCCAAAGACACTCATTTAGAATGGATGAAGAGTGCTGCTGGATGCAGCATGGTGTTTGAACCCACAGCTCTTTCAGGTGTAGGATGTGCTCTCAGAGCCTGGGAGTTGGCAGCTATGGGCAAATGAGAGCCCCAGCTCTGTGACACCCACAGGTCAGGCTGTGTCCTGCTCAGGGGATCGACCCTCAGGAAAGCATGCAGGTCCTGGAAAGATCCCACCAGCTGCTCTAAGTCAGCAGTCTGCTGAATCCAGCACATGGGTCAAAGTTGGCATGGATGGCTTTCTGTGTAATTCTGTTAATGCCTTGGAGATTTGCAAAGCTTCATGAAAAATGTCGTGTTTTCACAGTGGCCATCTGTTATGAGCACATAAGATTGCCTGTGCTGGTGACTAGCAGGTCAGCTGCTGGATGGGTTTTCTTATCATATCCCTTTAGAGATGGGATCAATCTTTACAAAGAGTGAATAGCACAGCATAGCACGGCACAGCACGGCACGGCACAGCACGGCACAGCACAGAATAGAATAGAATAGAATAGAATAGAATAGAATAGAATAGAATAGAATAGAATAGAATAGAATAGAATAGCTCAGTTGGAAGGGAACAAAGAACATCCAGTCCAACTGCCTGACCACTTCAGGGCCAACCGAAAGTTAAAGCACATCATTGAGGGCATTGTCCAAATGCCCTCATCAGCCAACTCTCTGGGAAGCCTTTTCTAGTGTTTGACCACCTTCCATTTACCAGGGAGCAGAGACTGGCACCTCCCTCTCCAATCCCCTTCCTCAGAAGGGTGTAGAGAGCAATCAGGTCACCTCTTAGCTTTCTTTTCTACAAAATAGACAACCCAAGTGTCCTCAGCTTCTCCTTGTAAGAAGCAAAAGTTCCTCTCAGATCACATCCAGATGTTCATTGCAGGCGAGGAAATACAGACCACATGGTGGTGGCTCTTCCAAGTATCACACTTGACCAGGCTTTGCTCAAGTGTTGTATGAGAAGTTTTTCAAAGTGAGAACCAGCGGCCACAGCTTCTCCCAGCACTCTGTGTGGGGGCTTTTCAGGAGACGTGACACAGGCACCTCCATGTGCTCTCAGAAATGCACAGACTGAGATCAGAGCTGCTGTTGTTGCAGCTGCTGCCTCACACACACAGCACCTTGAAGCCTGTGTTTGAGATTTTGGTTTGGGACATGTCATGGGCAAACTCAGAACGAGGAGGGGAGGATAGCTTGAGGTTTGCATCTTGCCTTGCATAGGTGAAAAGATGGGGGTGAGGGCTAGAAATGCAGGTAAAGACGGAGGAATGAAAAAAAATACAGAGTTCAGAGGGGGACACTCAGCTGCAGGGGATGGGGAAGAGTAGGGAAGTAAACAGAGATGTGGGGCTGGGATCCTGACAAGACAAATTAGATTGCCGTATACGTGGTCAGAGAAGCTGATACTGACAAATTTGTTTTGGGAAGCTTTTGTAGGCGCTTAGAAACATGCCTTGGAAAACAGTGCAGAAAACTCAGGATACTTAGGTGTCCTGTCAGTGACGTACCTGAACAAATATACATGCCTATGACAATGTAGGGTAGGCTGGTAGTCTTGCATAGTCCTTTGAAATCAAATGATAACCAGAAGTTACATTTCTCTGGTAACGAAAATAATTGTCAAGATCAGAGAAAAACTAGCTGCTAAAAGTTCACATAAAGAGAGTAGAGCAGAGGAGAAGGGATCCGTCTAGTCATCCTTGTCCTCCCATGTTGGCCCAAAGAGCACTTCAGGCACGACCAGGTCATAGAACCACAGAATCATAGAATGGCTGAAGTTGGAAGGGACCTTAAGGATCACCTAGTTCCAACCCCCCTGTTGCTATCATAATACAAATAATGTGAACAGCTCAAGGTGCTGTTGCTTTCTGTCAACCTGGAATTCTTCTAGAATACCTGGCTGGAAACATACATACATCCAGGCATTATAGAGGTGCTTAATATGCCATTCAGTGCTACTCAGATAGCTATATCACTCCTGTCGGGATAGTATCAGGGTTAATGATAAAGTGATTTTAGAAAAGCCTCTGGTGGGTCTTTGTAGTTGCTCTTATTCCCTAGAGACAGGACTTCACCCATGCAAAACCCACTTGGGTAAGACTGCAAAGAAAGGATATTTTATGGCAGCACAAACCCTTCTGCAAGTCACATTCTTTCAACAATGATTAGACAACTCTTTTCCTAGTGTTTTGTTTGAGCCTTCTGTATGCATGGAAAACCTTTCACTAGTTGTCAAATGACTATTTCTAAGGCTCTAAGGATCTGTTACGTTTGGAATAAGGCCTCAGGGCTGCTGGAGGCACAATGTAAGAACGCCTTGCCAGGAGCACGTTCATTCTGGGAAGCCATGGCAGGAGGCAAGGCTCCCAGTGGCATTGTGAGGAGAAGCATATGTGCCTCCTCTTTTCAGCAGCACCTATTGGAAAGCACTGTTGGATGGGTTCCCAGCATTAATTTGCAATAATCACAATCATTTACATTCAGGCCTTAATTAATGAATATCTGGATGCGTATGGGATGGGGTGATGTGGAGAGGATAGGCAGGGTCTATTTCTGCCCCTTTTCAGTCTGGTAAAACTCTGCTCATGACTCACTGCTCATTACCGTCTCCTGGCAATGTATGAAGAGAGAGATGTACAGCAGAACAAAATGTTTCTTACCCTGATTATTTGCTGCTTTTTAACAGCCCAGTACTTCCCTTACCACAGCCTGGTAAATGGGTTCCTTACAATTTTAAATCCTCAAAGTGTTTATGTAAGGAAACGCTTGAGCATACGACTACCTCAAGGTTATTTGGGTTTCATCAAGTTACTACCTCAGGTGCTAAATGGTTGCTGGAGGGACAAGGGGGTGGAAAGTCCTTTTCTGTGGGATGTGTCATCCCAACCTGGCTGCTGGAGCTGTTTAAAATCTCTGACGTGGTAACCACTGAAGCCCACCTATACCTTTGTGTCTTCTGAAGGCAGGACAGGTATGCCAGCAACATTTTTCCCACAGCACAGGAGTCCTAAGGACCTCTTCCAGCTCTATTTGCTGGTCCAGTTGAACAGCACAGGGTGCTGGAGGCATCTCAGCAGCATGGGCACAACGGAGGAAAGGTGACCTGAACTTGGGTCAGGCCATCTCCCAGGGGAGAATGACCGATGTGCCTATGGATACACCTCAAATACTGGTTGAGCTGGGTTAAGGGGAAGGGTGCTGGGAAGTGCTAGGATGATAGCTGGATATGTGCAAAAAGTACATGGCTGGCATCTGGTCTGACTAACAGAAGCACACTGAAATTATCCCAGGGAAGAAGCATTTCAAGTTACTCATTTACAGCTGACACACATTTCATATCTGACAGTAGGACAAAGCACTGTAAAAATACCCTTAAGAATGTGAATCTCTGCTCTGATTTGCACTTAAAAGGCAACATCTGATTAGTGTCTGTGTTTTATTAGCAGAAAACTGAGAGGATGAAAGCTTCTCAGATATTACCTTTATTGTACCAAATACTTTTCAGAGTATATTGTGGAAGAAAATGTCACATTTCATTAAAGTGGATCATTCATATACCACAAAGGACTTGGCAGTGGTTTATAGACCTAGTGGTAATTTTCAATGTTGCCCATTTTTTAATCTTGAAGATCATTTTAAAAATGCTTCTGATGACCACAGACTACATCAACTGGTGCTCGCTGGTCTGTATGTTGATGTGTGCTGTTGTGCACCAGCTGTGGGGCTGCTTTAGGTATAAGCAGCTCAGTTGCTGTGTCAGCAGTTATTGCACAGTTCAATTTTAATAGGCTTGGTTACACAGCACATTCCCAGACCTTCCAGCTGTGCCTCATGAAAATGTATGCTGACACTCATTCTGGTCTCAGCATAACCCTTGCTTTGGTGTTACTTTATTATTATCATTATTATTATTCTTACAAGTAATCTCAGTGTTTCAGATATATGAAATTTTAGATATGTTGAGGATAATCTCCCATCACTGCAAGGTTTCTCCTCTATTAGTTGTTTCTGTGTGCTTCATTTAATCTGTTTGCTACCCATTAGAAAGGCTAGCAAAACATTTGGTTCTTGAAGAGCTGAGTGCTTAATTTTATCTGATGCAACTGTATCAGCAGAGCAATAATTTACAATGAAGAACTTGTTTGGCAGTCTTGGGCTTTTTTTTCATGGATTGTCTTTGAACAGATTGTAATTTTCTTGAATTTATTAATTATTCAGAATGTTAATGACTTTGGGGGATTGATTATGAGCAATTTTATGTGAGTATTTGGTATTCAGTATACAACTTCTAAGGCCATTACTTCGTTGTGTAGGTAGATAAAGGAGCATTGTCTTCTGTTTTGTTGACAAAAGATGCTGAAAAATGTCACGACAATTTTGCTCAGAGGATAAGAGCTTGGGAAAAGACAAGAAAAAAGATTAGAACATTTACCCCTAAAATCCTGGCAGACAAAGTGTTTTCCTAATAATAATTTCTGAAGTAAAGTTTATTGTCAAATTTCTTTTGTTTACATACAGGATGTTCATTTCTTGTGATAACTTACATGCAGAGCAATTGGGTGTGTGCATGTAGTCCTCATGAGGGTATACTACAGCTTAGGTCACAGTTGCCTTGTGCTTTGGTGAAAGGCATGTTTCTCCACACAATATATTCTGCCATTGCTGTCAGTCTGCACATTTATCTCAAGGATACTGTGAAGGTGAAGGTGACTGGATGCAGTTTCCAGTTCTTAAGAGTGCTGTCAGATGCTTGTGCACTTTACTGCTCTCTGAACATTTGCTTTCTAATTCTATTGAAGCACAAAAGGCTTTAATTCACAGTTAATGAGCATTCTGTGGGATAACAACCTGAGTTCTTGAAAAGCAAGTGGCTTGAAACAGGTGTTAATCAAATTAACTTTTAAAGACATTTGAATAGTTAATTAGGAAATATTTGGTAATGCTTCCTTTGATCTGCTCTTGCCTACTTTGGCTTTAAGGGGGAGAGGAGAGAGGGAAAGCAGTTGCTGTGAGGTAGAAGTATGTACTTCTGGCATCATTTAAATATAGATCTGAATTTTGAGTTAAAAATTCAGTGTTAAAAATTCACGTTTTAATTGCTGTATATATTTACTATATATTTAATTCCCATACGCTTGCAATTTTGGCCAGTCTGGGAAGCAGCTGTGTGACTGGCTGCTGCTGGCTGGATCTTTCCCCCTGTACCAGACAGGAATCCCTACAAGCTCTGCACGTCCTCAGTGTAACTTTTCATTGCTTTGACTAGCAGGTCTACTGATGGATTTCCTTAAAAAGCAGACTGCTACCCAGATCTTAGAGTAATGTGCTGTGTGCTGAGGCTCTCTGTAGCTGTTGAGGTGAATGAAGAGCACTTTCATTTCTTCTTCTGGCTCTGCACAAGCGAAGATAAATGAAGGGTGCAGACACGCAGAGGACTGCCAGCTTAGCACAGGAAGGAGTCACGGCACAGCCTGTGGGAGCATGTGAGAGCTTCCATCTGCAGTTCTTTCCCAGTCATGCTCAGGATGTTTTTTTTCACTAAATGTCCAGTTGTTGCTTTATTTCTTTTCCCACAACCTTCCTCCATCTGGCTTGTATTTAAAAGACACAGTTTAGTTCAACACATTAAATTTCAGCTATGCAGGCTGCAATAGCTTCTGGTCTCCAGGAACTGGTAAAGCATCACGTGTCAGCTCTCAGAGAAAGACAAGGGTTACTTGGTTAGAAAATGAGGAGAGAAGCAAAAGTTGTATACCTTAAGGTTTCCACAAATGATAGAAGTTAATCCTTTTTAAACTCCTTACATCATTTAAGCCTCTTGGGACAGGGATTTGTCTTTAAGTCCCTGTAAAATATCATATCATATCCATTCTGCTCTATAAGAAATGAGTAAAACCCACAAAATTCCTCAGTCATGCCAGAAATCTATGGGACACCTACATTTGGTTTGTGCTGAAACCTCAGTAAACCCAATTTGGTTCTTCACAGTAGTCAATGAAGTGAAAATTCATCATTAGTTAGCAGTGCTCCGGCACTTCCCTAGCTGCACATCAGAAATAGGCTGAACTGGGTATGCTTCATTGCAAAAAAAAAATAAATATGGATTTCTTTTAATTGTGTTCAAGATTATAACTTCCAAATTTAAGCATCTGTAGGTGAGCCAAGGGAAAGCTGCAGGTGCTTGTCTGCATGTTTCTGCAGCAGAGCTGCTCAATCACTCAGCTGCGGCAATCTGTGACCACACACGGGACCCCCATGTCCCTCTGGAGTGGCAGGGCAAGCCAGGTCCAATAATCTGGAGCACCTCACATGAGGTGCATTTGATGTCTATGTTTGGGCAAATGAATCCGTGATTAGGTATATGAACTCCCACTATAGGCAGGGGACATTTTTTCTGTGCAGCTGGGAGAAAGCCTAGAGAGCAGTTTGGTCACCCTGAAATAGACACCTAGGTGCTTGGGCTGTTTTTTCTCATCTCACCATCAGCCTTTCTAAAAGCTGGCCAGAACCACTCCTTTGAAGGCCAGAGCTGGGCTGCACCTGGCAGGATGGCCACGAGTCCATCTGTGTGGTGCAGAAAGCATCTTTTAGCCTCTCGGGGCTGTCGTATTCACGGAGTCTCTCTGGTTGACAGCTGTCTAGCTACATGCCACAGAGGGATTACTAGATCTCAAACATTACTTTTTCAAACATCGCTATTGCAACACACATTTTTCTGTGTGTGGTCTTCCCTCCTGACAAAGAACAAGGTAAGTGAGCAAGAATGTTAAGTGTACAAGTATAAGCACGTACTTGTGACTGTGGCATACAAATACTATAAGGAAAACAGCAGTTTCTGTTGCTATTAAAGCTGTCTAAAAATTTCCATTTCCCTTTTACAGATGCCTCTGGAGCTGAGGTTTATATGAGTTAAATCTTTGTTTGCAAAGTCTGCAACAGACTCTACTGATTTGACTTCCTGTGCTGTAAAGTCCTGCTTCTCCTATGCACATACTTTTGGGCCAACCGGAGGTCAACAGATAGTTCCTAAGAAAGCTCTTGATGGCTTTTCTTTTCTTCCCTTGACATACAAAGTTCTTTCTCTCTGAACATTACAGAAAAAGTGCAGTAACAGGAAAAGTACAAGGAAAATGGAGCTGTAGATTTAAAGGTAAAAGTCAGGAATAATCTCTCTCTGTTGTGATACAGGGTTCACACAGCAGGCCAACTGGCTGGGTTTTGGAATGCACTGAAATATAAGCAGAGGCTTGTTCTTTGTCTTTCACTTTTAACTTGACAAGATCCTTAAATGTATTTTTATAGTTTCCTTCCTGGTATGCTCCCAGAGATAAGTACTTGCTTGAAGTAAATGGCAGGCCTGCACTAGCTAGAAGAAAGCCTCTCCTTACATTCTGTAATAGAAGCAACAGAATTTGCTGCTGATTTCTTTCTTCAGCCACCAGAGATCATAAAAAGAAAAGCCAAAGGATAATGCATTTCTAACTGGTGCACTCCTCGTTACCCTGCATATGGTATGAAGAAATTTAAAAGCTCATACGCTGAGCAATACTCAATCATGCACTTGATCATAAACTCTAATAAAGAAAGGAGGATTACAAACTCTTCTTGTTTCACATGGGGAAATATTTTCTGTTTCATTTATTATACTGAGTTTTCCTGCATAGATATTCCTAATACAGGTCTGCCCTGTTCCTGCATTCTCTTTCATATTCACATCATTTAAAAAAAAAAAACAACAACAAAAAAACAAACAAACAAACAAAAAACCTTTTCTGATATATTTAAAAATTATTCTTGCAACAGCAACACTTTTCAAGGCAGTTTACTTTTTTATTTATTCTAGGGAATTTAGGGGGAATTAGCTCAAATGGTAGAGCGCTCGCTTAGCATGCGAGAGGTAGCGGGATCGATGCCCGCATTCTCCATTTTGCACTGTGAGCTGGCTGAAGGGAAGGAGCCAGAGGGCTGGGGTCAATGGGATGGAGCTGAGTTGGGTGTCCTGTGTCTAGTGGAGTCCCTCAAGGGTCGGTACTGGGACAGTGTTGTTTAATATATTAATTGATGACTTGGATGAGGAAATGGAGTGCAGGTTTGCTGATTACACAAAGCTGGGAGGAGTGACTGACATACCTGAAGGCTGTGCTGCCATCCAGTGGGACCTCGACAGGCTGGAGAGTTGGATGGAGAGAAACTTAATGAAATATAATGAGGGCAAGTGTAGAGTCCTGCATCTGGGCAAGAACAACCCCAGACACTGGGATAAGCTGGGGACTTCCCTGCTGGAGAGCAATGAAGGGGAGAGGGACCTGGGGGTCCTGGTGGACACCAGATTGACCATGAGCTGGCACTGTGCCTTTGTGGCCAAGAAGGCCAATGGCATCCTGGGGGTGGTTAGTAGGTCAAGAGAGGTTCTCCTGCCCCTCTGCTCTGCCCTGGTGAGACCACATCTAGAATATTGTGTCCAGTTCTGGGCCCCCAAGTTCAAGATGGAGAGGGAACTGCTTGAGAGAGTCCAGAGCAGAGCCACAAAGATGATGAAGGGAGTGGAGCATCTCCCTTACAAGGAAAGGCTGAGGGAGCCGGGTCTCTTTAGCTTGGAGAAGAGGAGACTGAGGAGTGATCTTATTAATGTTTATAAATATGTAAAGTAGCTTGGGAGCAGCACCCTACCATGACTCCTAAAGAGGGCAAATAGGTGGCTGAAGGCTGTGAGGCAGCCGCTTCTCCTGGAGTGTTGGGAGGGAGTTGTGGCGAGGGATGGCTCCTCTCTTGCTTGGGCACATAGACTCCAGCAGCCCCGTGAGATGCCACTCCTGGATCAGCCAGGCTCTCTGGGTCTTTGACACAGTAAGAAGCAAATAAAGGAGCAGACTTGCTCATACACACTCATGGGTTTTAAGTGCTAAGTGACCCAAGTCAATAGCCAAGGGGGACAAAGTCCACTAAAATCAATGGGAAGACTCACTGACTTTAGCAACTTTTGGATAAGGCTCCAAAAGAAGATGGATGTTGGGCCACTGATTATTAAAGAGAGGTAGGAAGGAGAGAAACTGCTTTAAACAGAACTTTTTTTTTTTTTTTTTTTTTTTCAGCTTACATCTTTACTGAAGAAAGTTTTCTTACCAAAATGACCTACCTATCTATTAGCGTCAACTAAAAGCATGAAGACTACTTCCCTTTGACTTACACAGCAGTATTTGTGTAGGAGAACAAGAGAGAGGCAGGAAGCTCGAAACAAAGCCAACGCTGGAGTTAGAGGAAGGTAAATAAAGCAAGTCCCTGCGAGTTAGAAAGTTTGAAACATCCAGGTTACAAGGAAAGTAAAAAAGAGCCAACTTCCTGCTTCTCAGGAGAGGCACTAGATATACATTTGGAAATGTTCACATAGAACATCTTTCATTAAAAAGCAGCTGAGCTGCTACCATCTTCTTGAATCAATGCAGAACCTTTTTACCTCTTCTAGTGTCATTTCAAATGTCGCCTAATGCAGCATCATTAAATGCAAATGAAGTTGTTGTTATGGAGAATACCCTGCTGTTTCTGGTAATGATCAGTTAGAAGGTGTGCTTGCATGAAGAAACCAGAAGGTTGGTATTTATGTCTCTGTAATGAATGAATTGCATCTTAGCAGAGATAAGGGAGTCCAAAGATGAGCAGATTCCTGCTGTTTGCCTTGTCAAGATAGCAGCTGTGGAATAAGTAACCAGGGAGAAAGTCACCTGAGATCAATTTACAAAAATGACAACAAGGTATTAAGAACCTCCTGAAACCTGTAAAAGTGCTTTAGAAAAGAGACATGAAAAACTTTATAGAAAATTTTAAACTAAAAGAGGGTAGATCTAGATTAGATATTAGATTTTAAACTGAAAGGGTAGGTTTTGATTAGATATAAGGAAGAAATTCTTCCCTCAGAGGGTGATGAGGCCCTGGCACAGGCTGCCCAGAGCAGCTGTGGATGCCCCATCCCTGGAGGTGCTCAAGGCCAGGCTGGATGGGGCTTTGGGCAACCTGGTCTGGTGGGAGGTGTCTCTGCCCATGGCAGGGGGTTGGAGCTGGGTGGGCTTTGAGGTCCCTTCTGACCCAAACCATTCTGCGATTCTATGAAGATGTTTAACAGTTGCAGCATAGGAAGTGAGTATCTTTATATATAAGGTACTTACGGTCTTGGGGTTTAGGAACTGAGAAGAATTTATTTCTATTCTCAGACCTTCCTTGTACTTTGCAATAATAGAAAAATAAATACATAAATAAATTTAATAGGCAGAGCCTATATTAGTGCCCTGGTTTCATCTGGGGTAGAGTTAATTTTCTTCCTGGTAGCTGATACAGCACAGTGTGGTTTAGAATGGTGTTGATAACACACAGATGATTTCAGTTGTTGGAGAGCAGGGCTTACACTGAGCCAAAGACATTTCAGCTCTGCTAGTGAGGAGGCTGGGGGTGCACAAGGAGCTGGGAGGGGACACAATGAGGACAGCTGGACCAAAGGGATGTCCCATACCGTATGATGACATGCTCAGAATCATAAGCTGGGGGAACTGGCTGGGGGGCTGCTCTTGCTTGGGGACTGGCTGGGCAATTGTGTTTTGCATCACTTGTTTTGTGTATCCTTTTGTTCCCCAGTTCTCTCCCCCATCCCACTGGGGGCATAAAAGAGCTGTGTGGTGCTAAACTGCCTGCCAGGCTAACCCACAACAGTCAGTCAGTGGAAGTCAAAGGCCCAGGCTGGGACTTTTGCATTTCTGAAGTGCTCCTAAAGTGTTACGTAGAAGGCACAAATGAAAATCAAACAGTACATAGGACTTACAGCCTTGCACTGAATGAATTTTGCCCTGAATAGTTTGCTATTGCCAGGCAGAAATCATTGTGAGAAGCATCATTTCTGCAGAGGAACGTCATTACAGCAGTAAGAGAGGAGATTCAGCTCCCCTAACTTCTGTGGTCTCCAAGCTGGGCACTGGGAAGACAGGCAGGAGACAGGCACTTCTCCTATCAAAGCAGGGAGATGTCAGACCTCCCACGGCTGAGTGATTCGCCCCGGTCAAAAGAAGTCACCTGAGACAAATCAGACAAGCTGCTCTCTGGAGATGCCTCTGTCTCTCCACTGACAATAGAGAGAAACTGGACTGCAAGAACAGACATGATGCTGAACTCTGGCTACGATTATGTGAGAGAAATTCTACCTTTCACAAGCAAAGGTTGTGTTTTAGTAAGCCATTTAAGAAATAATATAAACATACAGGAATAAAGAAATATAAAATACAAATGAGGCAAAATCATGCATCTTTATGCAGAGAAACAAGTACTAAAAGGTAATATACTTAGAAGTCTGAAAATCTTGAACAAATAGCTCTTTAAGTAAATAAAGAGTAAAGCATGCAAATAAGGAACAAGAAGCATGTACGAGGACACTACCCCTACTGTTTTTTAGGACAATAGCAACAAATCTTACTTCCAGTGGATGCTGCTATCTTAGCCCGCCCTTTTGCTGGCTGGAAGCTGCCACCCTGGGCCTCATTACGGAGGAGCCCATGGTGCTCCTGGATGCCAGCACCTCCCTGAGCTCCTGGGGCTCGTGGCCTGGGGGGGGGGCATCTCAGCAGAGTCCTACCTCAGCTCTGCCACTGTCTTAGCACCTACACCACTAGCAGCTTACCTGGGGCATAACTTTGTGACCAGGCTACTTCTAGACAGCCTCTGTGGAGGAAAGTCTCTTCAAACCTGTCATCTCTGACATTTGCCACTTGCAGTTTCCTTTTACTCAGTCGTCTACTAATGTGACGTATCAGTCTAAGTGGCTGCATCACATAACGTTAATGTAACCACCTCTGTGGAGACCTATATAGTTCAATGCAATACAGAAGCTACCAGCTACCCACAGACTAAACAATGTTTGCTGTATTTATGTCACCTACGTATAGCTCTCTAAAATATTTTTTTTTCCTATTTAATTTTATGTAAAATTGCAAATAAAGCTACGGGTACTGCATTAGCATTTCATTAAAATTCTTTCTGCCTCCTGAGTGGCCAAACTCAGGAAAAAAGGGAAAAGCATTGACATGCTATTTCAGAGGAAAAAATTCAGACAGTACATAGGTGATTAGATGTTGAATGCTTGTTATTGCTAATGTGAATGGCTGGTTTAATTCCCCTGCTATCACACTACAAAATTACCCTTGACATGATTTTCTGTAATGTGCCAAGCATTATTTTATAGACTGTGTTCCTAATGAATTTACTCTGATGAGAGATATAGTGAAAAGGAAAAAAGGCTGCACCTCTTTTTCATGCCTGATTCCTTTTGTGCTTCCTTCTTGAGGTAATGTCTGGATCATGACTTCTTTGTTGCTAGTGCAGTACATTAAAAATCAGCTAATGTAGCATTAACTAAACACTAATAGGCCATTAAAGACAGACTTTCATGCTGGAGAAAACAAGAATGTTTCAAATGTAAATATAAGGCAATTTCATATGCGCAAAGTTTTGCTGTCTGATGCCATTTGTATTAATAATTAATGCACGTGCTTCACTGGGGCATTATCAGTCTCAATAGATACCCAAACTTTCTTGGCTCAGTGCTGCTTCTTCTCCTCCCAAATGGCACAAGAGGCCTGGAGAAGGTAGGCCATCGCTTTGTCCTCCCCTGCCGACTCCTGGCAAGAGGATGGGCCCAGCTGAGCGGTGATACTGGCCACACCACAAGTGATCCAGAAGCAAATAATCCTTGACACGTATCCTGCAGTCACAGGTCCCTATAATTTGCATGATGATCAGCAAATGTTTTCTTGTATCTACGGGCACAGAGTTGTACTTTCACTGCATTTATTCAGAGTGCAGATACACGCACAGCCACCCCGTGCCGATAACCCCGTTATCAGCACACACACACGCCTCTCCAAGCACTAAGGAAATTTCCATCATGGATCTGATTCAAATCCTTCCTTCTTTGGTGTTCATCACCAAATCACAGGCTGGAAGGACTCGAGCATCCCACAGCCAGCAGCCACGAGGCAGGGCTCCCATGCCCATGCAGTTGAGCTGGCCATGGCTTTGTCGAGGTCTCCTGGGGTGGAGGTCTGGGCTGTCAGGAAGCTGACCCGTGCTGCCCTCCCTGGAGGCTGCCAGCACCTCCTGTACAGCTGAAAAATGAGACCCTTGTGCACAAGGCAGCCTGCTGAAATCAGTGGGAATACTTGCTGTGCACAATCCTACAGGTGAACTGTACTTATAAGATCTGCACTTATGGCAGATAGAGTTCAAGACAGATCTTTGAAGGTATCCATCTATACAGCTGACACGAGGAGACAGAGAATGAGAATGGATGGTGAAGATGATGGCTTTCATCTCCTAGAGCAACTCTCCAGATGATTTCTTAATGAGAAATTCTGCTTGATTTGTTGCAACTAAATAAGCTCTTGCATTTTGCTTTGGTATAGATAATCACAATAATAATATTTGCCCGTAGCAAAAAGCTGTTGTAAGGCAGGGATGTGATTTCCATCTGTCTTTCTCAGATTGTTTTAGCAAAAAATCCCATTTTAGCAAAAAATCCCTTAGCAAAAAATCCCGTTTTTCAGACAGAAGCTGCTCACACATGATCTAAGTCCAAGACATATTTTCAGCTTTAGTCTACTGATTGCGATCATTCAGTCACTTGCCTTCCCTACACTTGGGCGGATCTTTATTAGAGAGAGTTACCAAAATATTTGTATTAGCATTTAAGTATGTGCATATCTACTACACAACCAGAATGAAGCAGAGGGGAATTTTTTTTTTCCACATAGAAAGTAGATAAGACATCGGAACAAATTTCTTGCTCCAGTAGAGCCAAATATAATTTCAGCCTAAATCAAAGCACAAAAAAGTTAACTAGCTCATTTCTGATCTTTGCCCATCCAGCCTGGTCTGAGGTGGCAAAAGGGGCATGGCTCAGAGCTTGGGGTAGCTCAGGCTTTTCCACATGGCTTTTCATGGGGTATGTTTGATGCAGCAAAATTAGGACCCCCCCTCCCCCCCATTTGGATCTAAAAGCCTTGTTGAACAGACGCCTTGGTTGTCTTTTCTAATTATTGCTGTAATTAGCTGGAATGAAACCTGGTGAGCCAGTACTTCCAGTTTAAAGCCACGTGCAGATGAATGGTTTCTTGTATTTGAAATACTAGAGTAATAGATACATAGTTTGTGTCTGAGACAGGCCAGTTTTACAAGTGTCACATCTGGAAAATAAAGCTTATCCTGTGCCCCCTCAAGGTGGCATTCATGATGTTAAGTGCTCTCATTTTTCTGCTCCTTAAGATATTTTTATCTGCGTGAGTCATTAGGTATTCTGGTCACTCCTCTTACAGATGCAGTTATGATTCGAACAGGGAAAATGTCAGCACGGCGACACTGCTCTGTGACAACCCTTCTCTTTTTTTCTAAGGATTTTAGTCCTCGTGGAATTACAGAAAGCACCCCGGGTGTCACCTCGGCCACCCCCTTCCCCAGGGCAGGCTCAGTGCTGCCTGGTCAGCCCTGCCGGAGGTTTGCCTGACCTGCCCTTGGAGGCAGACAGCCCTTAGTTATTTCTGCATATTGAAACCAGTGTTGTTTAACCTAAATCTGCTGTTTCGGCACTTTTTAAGAGTGTTTCTTATCAACCTGTAACCCATGGCCTGCAGGACAATTTTATAAAGGTGGAAGCTGTTAGCATATTTCTCCTCTGCTTTCTCTTGCCTGAACAGCCCCGGTGCTCTCTGTCTCATCTCTGAGATCAGGGACGCTCAGCCTTTAATCTTGCTGCTTGTGCTCCGGCTTCTTTCAAACTGACCCCATGTTTCTTCAAGCAGAGCTGAGATGTTGCCAGTGACAAACAGGGCAGAAGGATTACTTAGCACATCTTCCACACAAATCCTTTATTTCAGCATCCTGCTGTGAAGCTGTGTTCTTGCAGCAGCTCAACATTACTGATTTGGATCATGTGCTCCCACGTGCTCATGTGCACCCCAGAGCCTTAAATAAAAAACAGGAGCTTTGTTCACCATTTCCTATCTGTATTCATACAGAGAATTTTACTACCTACATATTGTGCTATTTATTTCAGACAATTTCAGTTTTTCAAAATAAATTTGAAGTCCAGCCCTATCTTCCACCCTGTGTCCTGTACTACACGGCTTCGTTGTCTTGTGTCCGAACCCTTAAATATTGTATAATACCAGACCCTGGAGAAATCCTAGCATGAATTTACTTGTCATTTTCTGTAGAAGTATGATTTTCCAGCCAGTTGTACAATTTCACAGTGGTTTCAATAAGACTGCTTCCTTAACTTGTTTATGAGAGTCCTGTGGGAAGCAAAGTCAAAAGCATTGCTGCAGCCAATATCAGCAAATCTACCACTTCTTCCCTGCTCAGAAGGTCTCGTTTCCTATCTCTATATAACATTAACCTTCTTTGCCCTTAGCAATGAGCCTTTTTTTTTGTCTTCTTATTTTACAAATGTTCTTTCATGGTATTTCTTCTATTTCTTTTTTCTTGTTTCATTCTGTGTTAATTCTACTTCCTTCTATGCCTTGGCCTTTCTGATTTTGTCCTTGTAGGTTTGTGCTAGTCTTACATTTATCTTCTTAGTAACTTGACCTACTTTCCACGTCAAATAATTTTCAGGTCACTGAAAAACTTCTGAGTTAGCAAAAGAGGTTTCTCACTACACTTCATGTGTCTCCTTTCAATGAGAATAAAGTGTGCTTCTTTCTTTGAGACTGCATGTTTTAGAACTTCCTTCTAACCCCCCCATTCTACTTCTGCCTTGCTTATTTCCCAATTCACCATGTAGCAATGTTTCTTTTATATATATATATATATATATATATAAAGTTGCTGCTTTATTGCTAAATTTCAGGAATACCATTCTTTGTGCTCACTTGCACCAGGTATGTCTTCTTCCTGATCTGGGCCAACCTCTCCTCTGCTCTGCAGAAATGAGATCCAAAGGAGCCTTTACCTTTCTGAGAACCAGATAACAATCCCAACTACAGCAGGACTGCTTCTTCCTCCTCTTTTCAGCATCTCTATTGCCTCCAAATGCTAGTGTTCACAGAAGGTGCGTGCAACTGCCATGCACACCTTGAAAATGTGCCTCTCCCTCTCCCCCTGACCCAAATAAATCACAAAGGTATCAAGTCCATTAAGCTATCAGATCAGTTACATCATTCTCCTGATTTTCCCATCTCCTGGCCACCCTATCCTCTCCAGGTGCTGGTCCCTGCCCCAGCCTTGCCTGGAAAGGCTGGGGGGAGCCCTCAAGCCTCTCTCCTGCATCCCGCAGCTCTCACCTTTCACAGGGGCTGCTTTAATGGTAGAGGTTTTCTAATATCTCAGATCCAGGCTTTCTGGTGCTGTGCCTTTTAAGATGTCAGGTTAGATCTGGAAACAGACATCTCTGCCACCTTTATCCTCTTTCCTCGGCAGACTGCCAGTTTTGCACATCTTACACAAATGATGTGTGACCATCCTCAAACACTACTAGTGATGATTCCCCACTTGGTACCAAGGTGGAGCATGGATATCTCTGTACATTGTCCAGAAAAAAAAATAATTATTAAAGCACGATAACATAATGGCCACACTGTATACTCCCAGCTTTCATAAGCATGAGAGCAGTTTTTTGCCAAAGGCCATAGAAGTTTAGTATTTTTGTAACAGGGGACATTTTTATGTCCCTGATTCAACTGGATGTCTAACTCCAAGCACAGATCAGCTGAGCTGAGCCACCAAAACCCAAAATCAATGTCTAAATGATGAACAGATGCCTGCTGTTCATCTGAGTCTAGACTAATGGCAATATGCAGACATACTTTCATACAAAAATAATCTGTGCTACCGAACACCCTGAAAGTCAAAGGTGCGAACAAAACTGCTTTCATTACCAAGTCTGAATTTCATTCCAACTTGCAAAATGTTGAATAGTTTCTCTTTGACTCTGTTTCTGAAAATCTTGGATTATGTGAGTCTCCAAGATTTTATTAAAAGCTCAGTAGTTCCTTATGATTGCAGGGAGAAACTTGAAAATCTGCACCTTGCTAGTTCAGCAGCAAAACAGCAGGTTTAGAAGGCTATGATTTGTTGTTTGCTTCGTTTATTTTAATCCTATTATTTTGAAATTAATTCTGTGACTAATGTTTTTGAAATATTTGCACTTGCCACAGTACCAAATAAGAGTGGCAAATGTTTTCAGGATTGAGCCCATTAGCTGAAGTGGTCCATTCTGTCCTATTTTCTGACCTGCCTGCCTGAGAAAAAATCATAGTAGAGATATAAAGTAATAAGCTATCCAAACATCAGCACTGTGGAGCCAAATTCATATTGGTGGATGAATTTGACCACTTATTTTACTTAGGATGAACTTTTTGAGTGTGTGTGCCATGCTCTTTGGCTTTTTAGACTCTTTATTCAGTGACAAATTATTCTCTCTTGGTTTCTCACTGATAACAAAGCCAATCACGCATTAGGAAATCAAGTATAATTTCTCCAAGGCTCAAGCAAGCAACATTTTCTATGGCTTATTTCCGTAGGAAAGGAACCTGCAGATAACATGTCAAAATAGCTCTTCTATTTTCCTTAATGGGAGCACTAGAAATTCTCTGCTGTGCCAGTTCCTGCTTGCAAAAATTAATGCGTTTTAGGGTTGGGAGGAAAAATGTCAGCATCCTGATATTTAGTGGAATGTCATTATTCTACATACTGCTAACAAGTACATCATATTTCTGCTGTTTATGATAAAATTGTGCTGCATGTCACTGCAAAGCCACCTTCTGCCATTTCTAGGGAACCAGTATACATGGATGAGAAGAGCTGGAAGTAGTGGATGTCCCTGTGGGTGAACTGCTGGAGCTTTGGCACACTTCCGATGAAAGCCTGGCAGAGTGCTGATCTCTGTGGGCATCCCAAGAGAAGGATGGGATGAGAAGGGTGTGAGAGTATGTATGTATGGTGGCGTAACTTGTGCTGTCTTATGTCTGCACAGAATTGTGGAGTCATGATAGAGAAAGAAATTGCCACCTTTGCTTTTTATCTGAGTAATGATGTTATCATTATATCATTATGAGTTAGCTCTTTGTCTGTGTCAGTTGTAGCAGCTTCAGCTTCCATGTGTTATATCCCCCTACACATCCTGGTGTGGATCACTTCTTGGGGCCAAATTCATCTTCACATTAACATGCACATATCTGAGAAGAATCCCTCAGCAGGAGTTTAATGTAATGATTGGAGCAGAAGTAATTTGGATAAGGCAGCTACTGGATTGGGGCCATAATTAAGTGGTACACAGAGCAGGAAAACATTTCTCGTCATTATCCATCATCATCTTCACTCTCACTTGGAAAGTATTAAGCTACTGTATTAGGTTATTTAGATTGTTAGTCAAATAAAGAAGAGGCTCTGTTATTGCTGTCTTGGAGACTGGTATTTTATCAGCCAGCAGCAGTCTTCTTATATCTTAATAAAAGCAAAGGCCATGCTCAGGGGAAAGTCACTATATTGAGGTGAAAGAAAATGACCCTGTTATGTTCCTACATTTCCCCGAGTCCTAGAAACTCCCAAAGGGAAGGGCTATTACACCAAAATATCACCCCATCCTCAAAATGATGATGATCTAACTATTTTAAAAATCAATTTTAATTATTTTTTATTTTGTTCTTTACTACACTATAATAAAATAACTACTGGAGCCATTTACTTGTTTTCCCTCGGAATGGGGAAAGCTTTTTGGACAATGTGGAGGTATACAGCACTTCAGATTTAATTTGAGAAGGCACAAGGAATTTCTTAATAGGCAGAGGAGCTTTCTTTTTCCTACAGTGATAACAGGCATGAACCTCACAAATGTACGAATGAAAGGTATGGAGCTCTAAGACCTGGGTGCCTACAAAATAAACGCTACCACCACCTACTAAATGCAGGGAGAAGGCTGTGAGTGGAGAGCAAGTTGCCCAAGTTGCCTCATTTTCCTGGTGGGAAAGAGTAAAACAATTTAAAAGAAACTGCCCCATCTTTTCCATCCCCTCCATGCTCGGTTGGACAAGGAAGCAGCCTGGTCCCTCCTATCGGCCAGGGCAGAGCAGATTGCACAGCAGCCCTGGGAGAAATGGCTTCTTCCAAGTGGATGGAGCCGAGGGCTCTCTTGGGTGCCCTTGCACATGGCAACACAGCTCAGAGCGGGGCACAGCCATGGCATAAAAATGTGTGATCTCTGCTGCAGCTGCCACTATTGTTTACGCAGGGTAATAACAGAAAGCACTTGCTTTCTGTTATAGTTGTAGGTTTCACTGTGACTTAGCAGCTCACTGCAAGGAGAAGCATCAGCCTGCTGTGCTATCCAGCCCCCCAAAGAACCACTGCTCTGGGTTGGTTTTCATATAAAGAATCCCACCAGTTTTCCTGCTCTGCCTTTCACTGTGCCTTAGTTTGCTGGAAGCTAGCAAGGTTGAGGGAACATCTTTCAAGCTGTGTAATTTCTGCACACATTGCCAATTGCTCCCAGATCTGGGAATTCACCAAAAATTGGGATTTGCCATATAACCTGCCTCTTCATCAGCTACCATGCTGTATTTTTATTTACTGAGCCAAGGCAGTGTGCAGGCCTGTTTAAGGCACTTACGAGGCATCCACTTGTGTCCCTGCTAAGCAGCTGGGATCAGCCTGGTTACCACAAATTATATTAGGGTTGCCAAATGCATACAGATAGAACTGTGCTAGCTTCATTTTTTTATTATTATTATTTTTTTTTTTTTTAAACAGAGGCAAAATGCTGAAAGTCAAAACTGTTCCAACCCAGCAAACTTAGCTCAAGCCTCCGAACAGCTCTATAGATTGCTACTGAGCACTGGGAAATAGTTGATGTGGAGTCATATCAACTCCAATTTTGATCCTTGTTTCTGAAGACTGTTAGCATAAAGCACTCAGAAACAATGGGTCATTTAGTGCAGTGCCTAGCAAATTCCTACTGGGGTAGAGTTTGGTATTTTATCTTCCAAACAGCTTCACTAAGTACAGAAAAGCAGCTAGAGAGATTTTCCTACAGAGGGGAAGATGCTTTTTCCATATATTAATGAGAAAATAGGATTCTCACTATGGTATTACCATTGCCATAGAGGAGCTCTAATGCCGAGGGCTGTAGGAATTAAGTGGACTCTTTGGTCTGGTTGAAGTTAAAGCTGAAACATTTCTCTCTATTCTCATTTATGGTGTATTGGATTTGCTTGGCAAGGTTTTGGTAGTGGGTGGGCTGCAGGGGTGGTCTCTGTGAACAGAACCCAACAGCTGTCCCGTGTCAGATGAGAGCCAGCTCCAGGTGGTTCCAAAAGGGACCTGCTGATGGCCAAAGCTGAGCTAGTGAGTGATGTGGGTTGGGCCTCTGGGAGAGCAGATTTAAGGAAAGGAAAAAAAAAAAAAAATGCAGCACAACAGCTGGGAGAGAGAGTGAGAAAATGTGAGAGAAGCAGCCCTGCAACCCCCAAGGCCAGTGCAGCAGGAGGGCAGGAGGTGCTCCAGGCACGCAGCAGCAGTTCCCCTGTGGCCTGTGGAGAGGCCCCTGGTGGCACAGGCTGTCCCCCTGCAGCCCATGGGTCCCACATGGAGCAGATCTCCACGCTGCAGCCCATGGAGAGGAGCCCACGCAGGAGCAGGGGGCCTGGGGGGAGCTGCCGCCCGTGGGGTACCCGTGCTGGAGAAGTTTGCTCCTGGGGGATGGACCCCGTGGTACGGAGCTGTGTGGGAGCCGTTCTTGAAGAGCTGCTGCCTGTGGGCAGCCCCCACAGGCTCAGTTTGGGAAGGACGGCATCCCGTGGGAGGGACCCCACGGGGAGCAGGGGCAGAGAGGGACTGTGAAGGAGTGGTGGAGGCAAAGCATTAGGGACTGACCACAGCCCCCATCATTCCCCATTCCCCTGTGCTACTTGGGGGGAGGATGTAGAACAGGGTGGATTGGGGGGGGGGGGTAGTTGTTTTTAGTTTGTTTCTAGTTTCTCACTGCTCTAGCTTGTTAGTAATAGGTAATAAATTGCATTAGCCTCCTTGTGCTGAGCCCGTTTTGCCTGTGACGATAATTGTTGGGTAATCTCCCTGTCCTTATCTCAACCCATGAGACTTCTCCACTGTATTTTTTTCTTTTTTTTCTTGGGGCTGGGGGACTGAGAGCATGGTTGTTACGAAGTTCAGCTGCCCAGCAGGGTGAGACCACCACAGCAGGGACAGCATGCCGCTGGCTGCAGGAACAGTGGGGCAGCACCACCGGCCTCCTTACCCAACACCCTGTGGCAGCGCTGGCGCAGGCAGAGGCAAAGCTGCCACAGCTGAACACACGCATGCACAAAAGGCTGTGGAGAAAAATGCAGATCCCTTCTGGATCCTAAATTTAGCGTTTCTAAATAAAAAGGATTTATACGGCGGCGCCTCCTTTCTCCTCTAAGACGTAGCTCCCAACAGATGGCGAGGAACAGCCTGGAATTACAGCGTACCCCGCTACATTGCTAGATGCCTTTTCACAGCACAGCTCTCTGGGTTGCGTCCTTACCACTTAGCTACAGAGTGATAATTTTAGTTGCTCACGTCATTTTTGCCAAAATGTGATTTCAGCTGGAGACACTGTTTCTTCAGAACAGCCAGATGTAGGTGTTTCCACAAGGCTGCCCACTGGCAAGAAGCAAGGGGCTACAGCTCAGCAGGGTCACAGCAGGCTCAGGTTTGTGATTTACCTACAGAGAACAAAATCATGTTTCAGGGGGTGACATGCCTGCCAAACATTTCATTAACAGAATGGATAAAACCCTTGAAAACTAATTGGAGTGAGTAAAATGCCTTCCAAAGGCTAACCACTCCTCAGGTTGTCCATAGTGAGTCATGAGCTAGGAGACCAAAACCCACCTTTTCCCTTGTCACCAGAAGGCCTTGTGTGTCACTGAAAAAGCAGTTAGTGAGCATCTTCCTTTTGCTCTCTTGTGCCCTGACTGATAGATTAAACTGGCAGGATTGATATACCTATACATTAACCATGCTGAAATATAACCTCCAACATTTATTTCTTGAATTAAGCAGACTGAAAAGGTTTTTCCTTTTGGTTGTGAAAAATAGATATAGTTGGGGCTCATTTTCCCTTTGAATAGTGCCTTGCATTCTGATGGCATTACAGATTACAGCTCCTCCTTGGGTGCAAAGATGCTTTCCCTTTACATTTAGGACGATACAACTTTTCTAACCACTCAGGGATTCAGTCGATTAGTGGAGTATTTTAGATGGCTGATTTGTCATTGGCATTTTCTGCCCTCAGCTTTGCAGTTGAAGTTTGTTCCTTGAGATGCCCCACTACTGTATGATGCAAGTAGGTCTTCCGCCTGGCTCAGGAGCACTGAAAACTCAAACTTCACCTTTAATACTTTGCTCTGAAGTGAGCTATGCTTTCCTTGATAGTTCTCTAATAACTGAGGGGAAAGGACTCATGCACCTCCTTTTTTTTCCCAAATGAGCAGGAACTGTTTGTGGTAACTGATAGATTTGGCTTAACAAACTGAATGCTAATGATTCTGTATGACAAATTAGGTGGAACAAATCAAGGATGTTTGGGCTAGCCTATAATTCTCCTCAGCGAAGGAAGAGCATCCATAAGTATCCAATTTAGGAAAGAGAAGAGACTGCATACTGAGAAGCAAATTCACTCCTCCTCCATCATGAAGCCCCGATAGTCAGAGAAGGGATTTCTGCCAGGTAAATACAAGAGGATCTGGGCAATGCTATAACTTGGAGCAAATATTTTTACAAGATATTTCTCTCGTGTATTTATTTGTAACAGCCCATGTTAATCGCAGCCAGAGGTACATCAGGGAAAACCTAAAGATCAAAAGTAGTAGTATACATAAGGAAAATACATATCTTACCAGGATGGATCAGCAGCTTCAGAATGATCAGTTAACATTTTGAATTTCAGATTATGAAATATTGACAATTAAACTGTTTTTTCCCTGCCAGGATGTCAAATGCTGCTCCTTGGAGGCCTGGCTCATTAGATAATTTTGTAAGCCAATCAGTCTCAGAGAAATTTCAATCTTGAAATAAGCTTGGAGCTCAGCAGAGACATTAGCTCTTATTGGAGTAGGACTTTTGGTTTGATTTTTCAGTAATTTGCTGAACACAATAAGAAATTGGTGGCCTTCTCCTTTGCAGCTTTTATTATGCTCCCAGTTGGCACCAAGTAATAAGTGACTGTGCATATGCCTTCTGATCTCTTCAGATTCCCTTTATTGTTTATAAGCATGCTGGGAGCCTGTCTGTGGGCATCCCAAGCCAATAGCAAGGAAGATGAGCAGTGACAGATTACCAGCTCTAGCACACTGCTTGCTAATAGTATTTTCAGATTATTATCATTTGGTTGCATTGATTTAAAATAATGTATGTTATAAAGGGCTACAAAAAGAAAAACATTTTGTATGACCAAAAAGGAACTGATTTCCTTCTGAACTGTTTGCCAGCTCTTGCTTTGTTGGTGCTAGTTTACCAGTTACCTTCTACGACACACCAAGAGTCCTTTCTCCCTTAGCAGCCAGCTTGAATTTGCTGCTGACATTGCAGCCTCACTGGGGACCTATGCCATGACACAGTAACACTCTAAAAAGTCTCCAAAAAATAGGCCAAATCCACCCATTCAAAAGAGATAGGCTTCAACACTTTGGATGTTTCCACAAAAGCAGGTTCCTTAGTTTCTGAATGCCTATTGTTCCTAGAAGTGTGTTTAGGGATGGGTGGTGTGGGCTATCTAGGGTATGAATTTAACCCAGATATCTCCTGACCTTTGAGGCTCTGAGCCTGCAAATGCTTAATGGCAGACACAACTTCTATTTGAGCAGTTAGGTACCTGCAAACACAATGACTGCAAAGGCAAACACCGTAAACTCTTTGGTTACAAGACTTTCCCCTCCATTCAGGCTATCTGCAGAAATAATTTGCAAAGGTCTCTCTGTCTCAGCTTTGTAGGCAACACATGACACTCTCGTAAATCTGTGGGGGCAAACTATTCTGGCTAATGGCTGAGTTCACAGATACCCCCATCCTACCTAGAAGGTGTGCTGTCTACATCTCTTTGCACCCTCGTCCTCATCTGGATCCACTCAAGATATGCAATGAGCAAAATGTGCCCCCTGCATAAAAATGAATGATTCCTGAAATGTCTGGACAGCCTCTAACTTCGAGAAAACATAGCAGTTCTCTCTAATATTGAAATAACACTCTTCTGCCTGGCCTGGAGGAATTTACTGAACTGCTCTATAAACAAGACCTAACTATGGATGTTTATTCTGCTCTCTCTTCCCTCCCTTCCTGGAAAGCACACTGAAAGAAGGACATTCAAAAATAAGAGTTGAAGGAAATTTAAAGAAAAAAAAAAAAAAAAAAGTTGAACAGTGTTAAACAGTTCTATGTGATCTTTAAGAAACTGGAAACAGCAAAAGACTACTAGCCACACACACCTATATATATATATATATGTAGTAATTATTTTAAAATTAAATTAGTCCCTTCCACTGTTATCCTACCGTATGTTGAAAAAAACATGATGTTATCACTGGTCAGAAATTGAAAAGCAGGCAGATTGTCTTCCTCCCAGTGCCAGTTGCACCAGCTGTGCAAGTGGGCTTTCTGTAATCCTGCATCAAGATAATGCACTTCTAATCTTACCCTTTAAATGTGACTCCTGAAAAAGGACACTGCATTCCCTCTCTGTCACTGCAGTTTCTGCAAATCACTGGGTTGTTTCTTTCATGCTTCAAAACTGCTGTGCTGTCCTGAAAGAGCCTTGCATTCACATGATCTTAATTTTCTAATAAAAACTATCATTATTTTACAGCCGCATAATCAAACACAAAATTGCCTCATATGTATTACAGAGTTATCAAAGCAGAAGAATATCCCTCCAAATCTGAAAACTAATTATAACGCCTTCTTTCACATGCTCAAAACACAGGCCCTTGCAACCTGGTACTAGGATCTTATTACTCATGTTAAATTTGGATTGCCTCAGAAGAGATTAAGTCCCAAACCTGGTCTGTAGTCCTTAGTCACAGGGTTAGTCACACTGATTTCTTACCTGTGTAAAGACAGCAAGATCAAGCTACTGATTTGTTTTTTAACCTGGATGGTCAATAGCCTTATTTTGGGGTATCCCCAAATCCCTTTTGCCTTTGTATCTGTCATCCCTGAATCTGTGTTTTGGACATGCTTACACCCTTGCTGAACTGTGTGCGTAGGGAATAGTCACAGCCAAGGTCTATCATCACTGCTGGTAGCCTTGAAATGACGATGGTCCCCACAGCGCCTGGCTCCCTGGGTTGCTCCTGCCTGGCTTATTTCCTGTAATAACATGCGTCACCCCAACACCTCCCATGGTCTGAGCCTCCAAATGGTACACAGCGGAGCAAGAGGACTGAGGAGAAGGAAAGTATTTTCAGTTTTGAAAGCCCTTTGAAACACTTCCTAATCCCCTGTGAGGAGGACACCAGAACAGCCTTGTTTCACTTTTACAGCTGAAGAAAATGTGACCAGGGATTTTTACTGAAATTTGCAGAAGTCCGTTCAGGTTTGGAAGTGAAAGTTCCTCCTTTCATTCTTGTGACGGATTATGTCTAAAATGCCGTTTTCCTTTGCCAAAAACTGAAGTTGAGTTAAATTAAGAAGGAGTGCGTGATACGAATGCATTATTTTTAGAACCCCAGCAGTGAATGCTGCACAAACCAAACAGGCCCAGGGTTGTGTTCCTCAGTGCTTTCTGTTGTCCAATCAGGCAGACAAGGCGGCTGCTTGTACAGGAGACTGGGCCCGGTGTTCCGGGAGCACTGCTGCATTCGGCTGTTTTCACATGTCAGGGACTTCCCAAAGCACCTTTTAAAATGTAAGGTGATGTTGATTCTGGAGGCCAGCGGTCTGGCGGAGCCCAGACACCAGGGCCACCAGCAGCGTTGCTGGCAGAAAATACAGCTAAGGCCCTCTCACATAAACTTTTGTCTGAAAATAGGCTGCAATTTTCTGACATACAGCCAAGAACAAGGGGATCTACGAAGCAAGATACAAGTCAGTGGCTAGGTGGTGGTCGAAATCACAGGTCGCAAGGACAGCATTTCCCAGTCTGTAGAGAGCTTTGCCTGGACGGAGGTGGCACAGGGGATGAGGGAAGCAGAGCAGTGCCTTGCCGGGGGTTCAGCGGGGAGGAGCTGCCGTTACTCAGAAATCCCGCTTAATTCCTTGAACTGCCTTGTTGACACGGCCTCCAGAAGAGTACACACAACATTGCCTTTGGAAGCAAGCCAGCTCCTCGCTGGGAGCCGAAGAAAAAGTGCCTCCCGTGAACATGCTGCCAGATCTGCAGCGAGAGCTGGGATGACAGCGGGGTCTGACGTGCCGATGGGGCATGGAGTGCACTGGTACCCGCTTGGCGCTGACTGGGTACCCTGGCCTGAGACGGAGGAGCCCTGAGTGATTTCTGTGAGTTTTTTAGTCTACCAGGCTGTGAACAGGCCATTCTGCACATGCAATACATGCTATTCTTCCCCCTGAGCTAGTGAGGAATGTATACGGGCGGATACATGGGAGATGGAGGCCCCTTCAGGGCAGCAGGAAAATGGAAATTCAGCAATAAAAGGGATGCGGGAGCCTGCACAGAGAGCCAGGGCTGCTGCTGGGTAGCACTGGACACGTGTGCGTATGCAGGCATGTGCACACGTCCCTGGGTTTTCCCTGGGGGGATGCTTCATCCAGATGGAGTAACCAGAACAAGCACTGCTAGTGAGCCCATGGCTTGGCTGGTGTGGACAGAGGCCAAAAATAATAAACAGAAGGCAGCAGGGTCCCTTCTGAACAGACCTGGGACACTGGGGCTTTTTGCAAGCCCTTCATAGGGGATATATCTGCAGGCACTGTCTTCCAGGCCCATGAGTAAATTCAGAAATGCAGGGGATGTATCTGCAGGCACTGTATTCCTAGGCCATGAGTAAATTCAGAAATGCAGAGGCAGCCAAAAGAATTAAAGGGAAAAGTGCCTGGCAAGAGGAGAACTTCTCTAAGTGCTTGTGGAGGGGAAAAAGTGCTGGTGGAGGGAGCAGGGAAAGAGGCAGGGGGGCCTGAAGGCAGAGCAGAGACGCAGCGACTGAGCAAGGTAGCACAGGTAAAAAGTTGTAAAGGAGACAGAAAGAAGGGCTGCAAAGTTCTTCGAAATGGGATAAAGAGGAATAGGATAGCAGTACAGGGAGCCCTGAGCAAGGTGATCTCTGACCCTTTTTGTATAGGGATGTTTTACATTGCAGTGAGTCCAGGGACACCTATAAAATCTTAAAATAAGTGCAAGGTGAGAAAAATGCATCCCTGCTTCTTCACACAGAATGGGTCTAGAGAAGGTAGAAAGTGAAAAATAACATGAAAAATAAGTTGTATCAACAGAATAAACAGTCTTGATAAAGGCTGATATTTTGAAAGTTGCTAGAGGGGGTTGTGTTTAGAAGTATTTCCTGATACAAAGGGCAGGGACTAAATAAATAGATTTGTCCAATGCAGGTAGATGAGGGAGAGTATTGTAAAGTTAACAGATTGTGCTACTTAAATGTATAAGGGATGGTCATTCCTAAACTGCATTGTATTTCCAAGGCAGAAATGGGACAGAGCAGCTGCAGTCCTGGGAGAAGCAGGAACACTTGTGAGTCAGCCGTAACACTTACATTTCAGGAGAAAATGCTTCATGTTTTCCATCTCAATGTGAATATTAGGGAATGAATAAGAGAGAAGGAAGTCTTATGCCTTGGGGCCCTGATAAATTTACAGGATTGATGGCTGAGGAGTACTTGCAATGTGTAGGCCAGATTTTCAGAACAAAGGCCTAGTATGAGGCACTCTGTAAATGAGATAAGGAAAGGTAACATGCAGGCTACCAGGGCTCAGCCACTTTGGCTTCCTGATTCATCTGTACACATGGACTGCTTTAGTCTTCCTGGACAGTATTTTCAATGCCCTAAGGGAAGAAAATGGCTACCGATAGCTGTTTCTTCAGAAAGTAAAAGCATGGTCTAAGAAGAGAGTGAGGTTCTCTGGAGTCCCGCATGTTATGGCTTCCCCCTACCCATGGGATTCAGGACCATCGCAACAGAGAGCAGGCACAGGCTGCTGCTTCCACAACAGCACGGCAAGGTTGGTCAACCTTGAACTTGTGGGAGCAGTGGTATAAGGCAGTGAGTGCTAAATCACTGTCAGCGTAGGAAAAAAAAAAGCACTGCATTGATAGAAGGTATAAAATGAATGTGCTCTGCAATGGCTACTTCAGTCAAGAGGCTTTCCAGTGCTAGAAGTGCATTTGGTTTTGTGAGGTTGGGAAATTTCTTGGTATAGTTTCTTCAACAAAGTGAAGTGAGAGCACCAACCGCTGCTAGGAAACTTTGCTGATAAAATTTGTTTTTCCAGTGAAAATGGGTCAAGAATTCTAATTTTCTCTTTGACTTTGTGTAAAACAGAACTGAATTTATGTTGGAAAGGTGGAGAATCTTTATTTTTGGAGATTTTAAACAACAGTCGAGAAAAATACCTGACAGCCATTATTTAACAGAGCTGATTTTCCATTGGGCTGGTCTTGCAAGAAGACTACTCAAGGTCCATTCCCAAATGCAAAATATCGGATTCTGTACTTAATTTTCACTTAATGTCAAGGATTATATTTCTCTTTTTCCCCAACATTTCAAAGAGAGTATAATAATTTAGGTTAATTGCTTTTTTTAATGATCAAATCAGCAATTAATCTGTAGGAATAACTAACAATTTCCTTGCATCAGCCACAAACTCCTTATCTCCCCTCATTTCACGCTTAGCAAAAACCCAAGCATTCTTAATGGTGTAAATGTTATTGCTAACAGAGTGTATTAAGGGCTCCTCAAATATATCCAGAGTGCAGATTTTGTCATAATTTCTCTGCTGTTCCACTACTATCAAGACCATTTCTTCTGTCATCCATCATAATCTATGTTAGCACCATAGTTTCAGCAGCTGGAAAGGTGCAGGAGGGCCACATGACTATCAGCTTTCTATGTGTGAACCAGGACACTGATCGTACAGAATTTTCCACCGCGCTGTTTGAGAACCAACGTTGTTTTAAATGGCAAAGCTCAAGCAGTGTGTGTTCTTTAGATGTCACTACTATTTAGATAATGAGCAGTAGCTGAGAAAGCTGTGAAGACTTTCATTACTGACTGAACATACTGCTGGTAGTACTTTAAATGCAAATGGCACCCGGTAGACCAAGTATATGAAAGATATGAAAAACTGGGCAACACAAAAAATGTGGCTTCATAATTTGAGCATATAGACCCCTGAAAAGAAACTGAAAGAAAGCAAATCAGATCACATGTAACTCATGCCATCTTTGAGCACTTGCAGAAGATTCATGCTACAGAAAGCCAAAAAATCTTTAGGTTCAGGAAATGCTATTTAATGTGTGTGAAGCAAGAGATTAATTTTGGTGATCCAGTTGAGGACAAAGCAAACATCAAGAGGGGATTTACCTGTAATTACAGATATGTTATGGCTATAGCACTCCTCTTAATAAGAATTCTTTCAGCACTACCGGTTAAGCCTCTAAGGTATATAACAGACAAGATAGAAGTGATGCTCACCAGTAACCTTTACATCTCCACAGACTATTAGACTATCACAACATGCCTTGAGCCAAGTCCTACCATAGCAATACTACACACGAGGGAGAGTGGGAAAGATTAAATGGCTGACCAAAAGCTATGTACTAAACCAACAGCCAAACAGTAATAATTTTTATTGCCTCCATACTCTTAGTCTACTGAATCACTCAGCCTTCTCACAGCTGTAGAGTTTCAGGAATCATGTGCTGGAAATTGCCCCTCAGGGCTTTACCTCCTAGACCAAAGACTCATTATTGCTTGGAGTAAAATATTTACTACTGCAGTAAGGGATGGACAAACTGATGGCCAGTCCAGGTGTTGTGCTTTCATGTTAGGATGTGTCCATAGCTGAGCTGGTTGCAATTTGGACGTGTCCATTTGAGAAGGTTGCTGTGATTACAGCCAGTTCCTGGGCTGCCTCAGTGTATCCAGGATGTTTCTCTCTCCTCCACCTCCACCCTGACAAGCAGTCCTAACCCACAGCACAGTCTGGGGGACCCAGAAATGGAAGTCTCCTCTCAGATCATGACACCATTCCAGTGCTCTGGAAAAGAGCTGGTCCAATGGGGAATTTCATCAGAGCTGGACAAGGGGCTGTCCCCTCCTCAGACCCTTACAAGTCCAGGCTGGATTTAGGGGACCATATCAAGGGATGGCTAATTGCAAAGACTCTTGGCAGGTCTGTGGATTTCAGAACCATCTAGAAAGCTTGCCATATTTATTCGTGTCTCAGATCCTTCTAAAAGATGCCAAGGAATGCTGTGGCCATGCAGAATAACTCCAAAACAGAAGGGCACAAAGGACTCGCTTAGACTCATACCTGTAAGCACCTCATGAAAGTAGAGTGAAAGTGTCACAACATGCACATCTGGGACTGATAGGAGCTTTCAGAAACCTCTAGGCATGACTCTGTAACCCCTTTCTGAGATGAACAGTGCTTATTCAGGCAAATAATTGCTTTTAAATCAATAGAAAGACTGGTATGAATAGTAGCTTTCAGGTCTTGCTGCTAAGATCTGCCCACATCACTTTACACCATATTGTGGGACTTATACCCCAGTACAGTAAGGGCCAGACACAAGCAATGCCTGGGGAGTCCTGTCCCCTGCATACCCCCAGCAGAAAACTTATTCCTGCAGGGCTGCCAGCACTCCTCATGTCACAACACTGGGACAAGGGCTTCACAGTTTGCAGAGACATATCAGAAGTGATTTGTGTTAAGTCCATACATTCAGCCTCAGTGCACAAGAGCATGGTGCAGGGACCAGTTCACTACTCTGCATGCATACTGCCTCTTTAACACAGGCTCAAATCAATATGCGTTGTTTCAAATGTGACCTTCATGGTGGTTACTGCAGCATGAACAGCACATGATAGCTCTTACATCAATTAAAACAAAAAATAAAAAAAATAAAAAATAAAAAAAAAGCTTAAATAGCAACTTTTAGCTGTAGTCATCATTTTTTGTCATGGGTTGTTTCCTGAGGCAGTTTGTGTTGTTATCTCATACAATCTTCCTTTTTAGCCACTGAGCAACTTCCTATACTTAGTTGATGAAGTTTCTTAAAATATCTACTTCAAGTGATGAAAATAGAGCTGCTGATGTGTTTATCTCCTAGCCTTTTAATGTGATGTGCTATGTTTTAAACTGAAACAGATGAAATTTTTGCTTCTGCCTCTGGTCCTTTTCCTGTCTTTTTCATCCCCATTTTTTTAACCCCATTTTGCCCCAGATAGCACATAGCTCAAAAGTCATATCTGACTTTAGTTCTGAATCTATATTATTCAAGTGACTTTGTTGTTCCCATGAAATAAAATGATTTAGTTCCAGAGCTTTTGATTAGAGAAAATGAAAGATCTAGTCATTTGTCATTGAGTTACGATGATGACGTGATACTTAAGAAGGAGAATTTCTAAAATGCCACTTACACCAAGCTGTTTATTATTTTGACAGTCTTGCAACATTCTTCTCCATTAACACAGAATGATGCATTATTTACATAAAAATCTACTGAAATTAATATTATTGAATGCTCAAGACTTGCATAAATCAAACTGTTCTTGAGACTGGCAAAAAGTGTGTGAAGTTCAGCTTATACTTTTGAAGAAAAAGATCTGTTAGCATGCTGTTCTTGAGCAATGGGGTCTGCACGGTGTCTCTGCAAGACCAGCAATCCCATTTTCTATTCTTTGCATGACTTCCCATTGCGGGGCCATGGAAGTCCTTACTTTCCCTTTGGCTTCCCTGGAGTAGATGGCAAAGTCTGTCCTCGTCCCACTGATGCTGCAGCTGATGATGCGGTGGGATGCCCGGCCTCCCCTCAGAAGGAAGAACTCCATGCTGACACGTTATTTTGTTTCAAAGCAGAAGACTATTTCTGGATGCCACAGGGCTGACTCACCAGCCTGAGTTCAAATCCCCAACCACAGGATTCAGTTCCTTTTACTTTACTGCTTCAGTTTTATTTCTTCAGAACAAAAGAAGAAGCTTCTAAACACATGCTGAACATATCCTCAATGCCTTCCCTTCTGTGCTGAGCACAGGCTCACCAGAAATATGCTTTTGCAGTTTAGAGAAGACAGCTCCCCTTTTTTTCCCATTGTCCCAGGACCATGTTTTTTGAGGCAAACACCTGAGAGTCTTAAATAAAGGGGTTCTTCAGTCATACAACATCCTTATTGTTTGTTGATGTAAAGGACTGCATGATAACCGCATGAACTGCTCATCACCTCATTTTGTCTTGTATATGAGTGTTGGCAATCACCTGCTGCTCACAGGCTGGAAGCTTTAATTTCATCACCGTGAAGAATTCCCATGAAATGCTGTGTGAGCACAGCAGAACTGGAACCCAGGGAGCTATCCTTTGAAGATCTGTCTTCAAAGCACTTTTAAAGGGGGCTCTGGCAAGCTAACGATCCTACAGGTCTGCTAGATCACCACTTCCAGTCCCCTGCTGTCATGGGCAATCATGTCATTTCTTTAATTAACAAAAATCTACATTTAAATTAATCACTTGTTGCCCATGAGAAATGGAAGCATTTGGGAGGCCTGGAAATCTTTTCCTGAGTTCCGGCCTAAATTTTATTTACAGGCAATTTATACCCATCTGTTTTGGTATCAACAATATGCTTCATCCTGAATAGCTTGTCTCCTCTTTACATTCTCTCCTCGGTGTATTTATAGTCAACTGTCATAACTATCCCCAGCCTTTATGTTCCTAGGATAGATAAGCTGTGCTGTTAGAGCTTCTTTGCTTTTCTGTCGATTACCACTATGGCTCCATCTGTGTCTGTCTTTTGGATGGTCTTCCTTGATTTTCTGGCACAGGAGTGCAGGTGAGTCTCACCTCCAGAGGAAGTCTCACCTCACCCTTCTGTTGTGTTAGAAACACTTTTTCATGGATAAGATTCCATTCTGGGTGGTTTCTGTTTTTTTGACATCCCATAAGCAGCTTTATAGTCATCCTGTAACTGATTAAGGTACCCGTGTCTGTCTCCTTTCCTGTCATGCTTCCGTAATTAGAGTGAGTGGGCACACTGGGGAATGGACTTCACCAGGCTTGTGCTTGCATTGCCCCTCTTTCAAATACTCGGGTGTTAGTTAGGTGTCCTGGTTAATGTCCATAGCAGGGAGCATGGCAGGTGGGCACAGCAAGATGTGTGGCCACAAGAGATGTCTCTGTGTGGAGCCTTCTCACCCCCTGCAAGGCTGGTGAGGGGCTGGCTCAGAGCACCTGGGAACAATAAAGTATTAGGAGAGGTTTAGCTAACCTGAGCAATTGGTAGAAGCAGCATACATCAAGTTAGCTTCAGATAGGCTAATAGAAAACTAGGAAAACATCAGAGGGAGAAGGTTCAGGAGTGAATATGAGACCAAGCCTTTCTCTGGCAGAGGCCAGAAAGCAAACTTAGTTTCATCTGGTCAATAGCTACATCATTTAAGGTGCATCGATTAGGATCAGACATTACTAAATTGTGTGCAGTTACTTTATGTAGACTAAGATAATCTCCTGTTAGTGGCAGTAGTATGAGAGGAATAATTTAACTCTCTTTTCTCCCAGCACACAAGTGGAAGCCAGCATTTCCTCTCACCCTGCCCCTGGGATGCTGCAGAGTGGGAAGGCAAAATTATTGGGCCAGGAGGGGAGCAGCCTACAGGAAAGTACCTCTGCAGGGCACCATAGCGGGTATGCAGCTGTGTATCAGAAAAACATCCTCCAGTTCCAGCCTCTGCTGCCTGGATTGATTCTGCATCTTGAATTAGGCAATCATCTGCCATTTATGAATTTACATATTTATTTATTTATTTTTACACTGGTTGAAATAAGGTTTACAAAGAGAACACCAATAAATTCTGCAGTATATGCACTCATTTTTAGATGTTCTAATTTTCAGCTTAAAACTACAATTTTACTCTTCACAAATCCATTCCTGTACTCTATTTCTGCCAACGTTTGACCCAAAAGCTTCAGAAATGCTGTAACTATTTTTGTCTTTCCCTTATTTCTATTTTTTTTCAATAATTGAATGCAGCAAAGTGATGAATAACCTGGGATTTACTGACCTCTAACGGCTAAATTAAAAACTTCTACCTCTTGTGCAAACATGACACTAAAATGGAAAAATACATTCAGGATCCGTTTTTTGTTGGTTTGTTTGTTTTTGAATCAAGATACTCCAGCTTAGAAAGCATGTCTTTTCCTTCTGGTGGCAAAGAATTGCTTATTCTCTGTGCTGAATAATACCTACGTATTTTGAGATGAGAGTAAATTATCAGTCACTTTGCCTTTCCCTGTAATTAGCATGAGAAGGGGAAGACCAGAAGCTGGGGTGCCTGGCTTAGTAGGTATTATCGGTTGTGCATGCACTGCTAATGGGAAAGAAATGTTCCACTCAGAGATTTTAAGCTGTTTCCCTGTGGACAGATTAGGTTTACCGTATAAACACATCACCTGGGTGATTTCACAAAACATTAATGTGGGAAATCAGGATAGGAAGAGGTGAGGTGCACATCACGAGAAGTGTTTGCAAAGACTCTGGTTTACTCTGACCTCTGGGGACCAAAGAGGCAAAACCAAATCCCAGCCAGTGCCACGCTGCGCCCAGTCAACCCCTCAGTCCCCCAGCTGCATGCAAAGGAGAAGGCTAGAGGGGAAGTAGGGGACATCAGGTATTTTAGATTAAAATACATTAAAAATAAGGCATGATATAATGACAAGATCTAACCAGCTGGACGTATTTTGAGTGCAAGGTGCATTTTCCCCATAAAGGGCAAGCAAAGAGCAGATCAGCCCTTGTCTATCATTTCCACTCCTGCTGTAAAAGAGCTGCCACTGGGACACACTGGATCTGCCCTCTGACACCCCTTACCCTAAAGAACCAAAAATTACCATTGTGCTTATGGTGATGGCAGGCGAAGTGCTAGCTTGTTGCCAAGTGATCAGGCAGAGATTACCAAATAGATAGACAAATATTGCTAAAAGCAGGATAAAAATTTGTGCACCATAACTAAAGCGTACCATCATTTTTCAAGAAAAGCATTGTTTCCTCCTGAAAGTTTAACTGCATAATCAGAATGAGCAAATAATGGATAGATTACACTCATCTACTGATGTGCTTTTATTTTTTTTAAGACAAAGCCCTTCAAAACATTAACAGCAATTTTTTATTATTATTATTTTTTCCCCATTTTGCCTATGTAGAAGTGATATCAGTATACTACTGAATTAGAGGAGGAAACACTGTGATCATCAACTACATTAGCATATAGATTAAAATCCCATGATTTTATCAAAATATCACTCAGATCCAAATTCGCAGTTATTTTATTTAAGACTGCTTTCTGGAGTCAGCAACGTGCAGGTAACTTTGTAGTTTTTGAGCTCCTTTGTCATCCTCATAGGAAGAAGGGGAGCAAAATGTCACAGGTTTTGTTTTGAATTTTGCCCATCTCTGGGCATCAGGACTTCACAGATGGGTGGTTTCACACAGCTGTGCTTAACCACGTCAGATCCCACAGGTAAAATAATACCTGCTTATTAGCAGGGGCCTTCAAGGCCTCCCATTGAACTATAATTTCCTTGTGAACATATGGTGATGGCCCCACAGAACTTACAAAAACCTGTAATACAGACCTCTGCAGCTGAGCAGGTCCTTAGGATTTTTTCTTTTTTTTTTTTTCTGTCAGCAAAGCTGTTTTTAGGATGCAGGTCTCTTACCCATTCAGGACACCTCCTTTAGGATGCACAGACTACATGAGTTTGTCTGAGGTGGAGAGCAGCTCCAGTCTGTACATTTCTTTTTTGCTGGCAAGATGAGATGGCTGATTTTTCTTTACCTTTCTTACTTCTCTGGTCATCAGGGACAAAGTTTGCCTGTGATTTCTAAAAGTGTTCTTCAAATTGCTGAAGAGAAACAGCTTCTCTAGGTGTTGACCATTGCAGTGCTTCTTATTTTCAGTATCACCAATTTTCTTTGCATGGTATTGTGAACATGAAATGTCCAGAACCACAGGAGTAAAGCTTATGGAGCCATTAGTTGCCACCTATGAAGCGTTTCTCTCTTCTTTTAGTCCTTCACAGGGCTGGGAGCGCAGAGCTAAGTGGAGCAATGTGACAAGCTGGCTGCCAGCAGTGAGATGCACTGCAACGTGGGGCTTTCAGGCACAGGAAAGCACCGAGCACTTCCTTGCTCTGCTTGTTTTTCCTCAGTTTGGTCCCAGCCTTCTGCATGGAGAAAAGCACAAGAAGAACACTGTGAATACTAGTACCATCATGCAGAAACAATGAATTTATGTAGCTCTTTGTATACTTCTAACACTTCTAACAATGATCAACTCCAGTCACTTGTAGTCTTGGCACGTTCACTGAGCCTCTTGCAGACTCTCCACAGCTACTCAGTTTAAAAGCAGGGTCTGCAGAGCACACCTTGTGCTCCAGTGAGATACTTGCATTCAAACAAACCTGTACCTGAAGTGATATTGCTCAAAGTCAAACACTAGATTCGTCATACCATTAAAAATATAATTTCAGTTCAGGCTGTCCCTTCTGCCATTGCTCAGCCATGTTCCCCTACCTATATTACTGAGAAGAAAATGTTTCCATATTATGTCACAATTCTCATCTTTCTGATGCATATTACCTTAGGCCCATTTCTAAAAAGTCCTTTTTTACAGCCTACAAAACCAAACAGTGCTGAGCTAATTTCTTGGGAAAGAGGTGTAACCCTAACAAGAGCTTTTTTGGGGCTTCTAACTCATAGCTGTAATGCTCACTTACCAATAATCCTGCTTTGCTCTGTGTTTAAGATGCATCTTCATTCGAAATGCAACAGCTCTTCTTTTACCAGACATGTACCATTAGCCCCGTTGTTCTTTCAGTGGTTTACCATCAGGTTGCATGCTAATTCACAGCCTGCTTCACTCACACTCGAAGTCCTGGGCGGGGGCTGCAGAGCTTTCACCAGCTAATCCACTCCCTGACCATGCCTCTGAGGGCAGGGCATGAAGGTCCTTGGGTTAGTAACCTGGGTCAGCTGGAGAAGGGGGCATGTGGCAGCTCCACACTCCAAATTACATTATGGGATTCACTGCTCAGTCCATGTCTTGGCACTTAACATAAGGCTAAGGAAATACTGGTTCCCTGCAGAGTGAATGCTGATAAATTTGTTTTGTAGTCATCAGTTCAGCACTCTGAGACCCAGCTGTGAGGTATACTACAGAAATGTAAACAGCTGGAGCGCCTTCCCTCAAACACAGTCTGGTCTTATTTAAAATACTTTAAATTATAGAATTTACACTGATTCCTTTGGGAGATTGTATCACAGTCCAATAAACTCTGTGCCAGGCAGCTCCTGAGATAGCCAGGCACATTTCTGTGCATGCTCTATTCCCTGTAGCTCCAGCAATTTGTAATTCACCTTGACATTTATGCCCTACAATTATTACACGCTACACAGTTAGAGCATAGTAAAATAAATAAATAAACAAGCAAACAAATAAATAAAAGTTGATGAAAACCTAATGGCAGGATCATCTACAGTTTACAGAAAACGGTGAGGGAAGCGGTTTTTCCTGGCTGGCTGCAGTGGTGGTGGCTTTGTAAAGCACTTCCACCCAGAACAAAATCATCTTTCTATGAAGTCCAACACTTCAATAACAGTTTTTTCTAACTGATTTCCTGCAGCCCCTTAATCCCTGTTGCTCTTTCCATTACTTTCAGGGTACTTTCATCTTTCTTCTACTTAAGTGGTTAGGACTATAAGCAGCTTTTAAGGGCAATCTCAAGAGGGAAGAGCAGAAGGAGTTGATTCCCTGCTGACTAACACAGTTACTACAGCCCATAATCTGAGATCCTGATTGCTCTTTTTGAAACAGCAACATTTTTTTGGCTTGAGGATTGTCCATGTAAAGAAGAAAGGGGAATACATAAAAACAAACCCACTTGTTAATTTTATTTCAAATATTATTAAATAATGACCATCTAGATAACAAGAAATGATGGGGAGTGTCTAAAATCTGTTTTTTCCTGTTGTCAAGCCAGGATTATTTTAATCATGGGGTCCTTACTATGCCAGGACCCTGCCAAATTTACAATGTGTGAACAATATTTACCATTACTTGCCATTACTCTTTCATGAATTTTTAAAAACTGGGTAAAAAGGGAACACAATTGAACAGTAAAGAACTGCCATTTCTGATGGTTTCTTGTTGGGACAACTCTTTTCTGGGTTTAGATGTATATCTCTCACATTGACTGTGAGCCTTATCTCAGTATATATCACAGAAAAATAAAGTGGTTTATGTATTAAACAAGAAATATCACTGAAAAAAAATTATTTATCTTGTTGGGGTTTATATAAATATTTAACACATAGACAGAAATAAAAGATTACAACTAAGCCATATGAAAGAAATAACAGTATTAAATAGGAAAGGATTCTGAAAATAATCGGGAGGCAGGCAAACTGTAATTCTTAAACTAAATACCACAATTTCTTTCTGCTCATTATGGTTTGCATATAATTCTTCTCCGTAGCCCCCTCCAAAATGTTTTTAGCATTTTGCTTCATCAATAATAATTATTCAACCAGTTTGAAAGCAGAACAAGAATATGAAGATGAATCGGCCCACATTTTCCCTGTACATCACCACAGGTGACAGACTCCTTCAGGAGTGGGATTTTGGTGGAGCAGCTCTCTGTCAACACAATTGAGCAATATTTCAATACTGTTTCAAGGGCTCTGAATGAACAGTCATGAGTTGAAAGATACTCCTCATTATATTATGAGGCCTTTTCTTCCTTATTCTTCCTCCTTTTGTATTGGGTTTACATGGCAGAGGGCTGAAGGGGTGGCCTCTGTGAGAAGAATCCAGAAGCTGCCCCGTGTTAGATATGGGCCAGTTTCAGACAGCTCCAAAGGGACCCACTGCTGGCCAGAGCTGAGCCAGTGAGCGATACTGGTTGGGCCTCTGGGAGAGCAGATTTAAGGAAAGGAAAAAAAAAATGCACCACAACAGCAGCTGGGAGAGAGGAGCAAGAACCAGCCCTGCAGACCCCCAGTGCAGCAGGAGGGCAGGAGGTGCTCCAGGCACGCAGCAGCAGTTCCCCTGCGGCCTGTGGAGAGGCCCCTGGTGGAGCAGGCTGTCCCCCTGCAGCCCATGGGTCCCACACGGAGCAGATCTCCACGCTGCAGCCCATGGAGAGCCCCCGCTGGAGCAGGGGTCTGGGGGGAGCTGCTGCCCGTGGGGGACCCGTGCTGGAGCAGTTTGCTCCTGGGGGATGGACCCCGTGGTACGGAGCCGTGTGGGAGCAGTTCTTGAAGAGCTGCTGCCTGTGGGCAGCCCCCGCAGGCTCAGTTTGGGAAGGACGGCATCCCGTGGGAGGGACCCCCCGGGGAGCAGGGGCAGAGAGGGACTGTGAAGGAGTGGTGGAGGCAAAGCGTTAGGGTCTGACCACAGCCCCCATTCCCTGCTCCCCTGTGCTGCTCGGGGGGAGGACGTAGAAGAGCATAGTTGGGGGGGAAGGCATTATTACTTTGTTTCTAGTTTCTCACTGCTCTAGCTTGCTAGTAATAAGTAATAATTGCATTAGCCTCCTTGTTCTGAGTCTGTTTTGCTGGTGATGATAATTGTTGAGTGATCTCCCTGACCTTATCTCAACCCTTGAACACTTTTCATCATATTTTCTCCCCTTTTCCCTTTGGGTAGGGGGAGTGAGAGCATGGTTGTGGTAGAGCTCAGCTGCCCAGCTCAGTAAAACCACCACACCTTGTCTTCTTCCTGCTGCTGTCTGTTTATCAGTGTGCAGTAGTGTTGCTTGGCAGGGGCTGTGACTGAAATGAGCCAGCTGTGTTGAATGAACATAACCACATTATCAAGAGACAACAAGTGTTAAGCAAGGAGATAAATCATTATAATAAGACCAAGTGAGGAGGACTGTGTGCTCCAGTCTGGGGATCCAGACTGCAGGATCACACTGGAGGACATCACTACATATCTGCCTGCTCTTCTGGCACATCCTAGTCATCTATGGCTGCTGTTTCCCAGAACTGGGTGCTGGAGTGGATGGGCACTGTGCATGTCTGCTTTTGTGGTCGTATGACATGAGTGAGCAAGGGAGCACTCAAGACGATGGCAGATTTTGCTTATTGTTGTTTAAACCTCATTCCAAACTCACTTATTTCTATCAGAGGTCGCTTTCATTTTTAAAGCAGCCTGGATACTTTCAACATCTGAGAAAAAATAAATAAATTAGCTGTTGAAAAGATCTCTGCGAGATTCAAATTTGCAAAGACAGCCTCCAACTGTGAGGAATCACTGGGAAAGGAAAAACAGCATCCTAGGAAATTTCCCATTCTCCCCTGTGAGCTGTTTGAGCAACTGCTTAAATATCAAGAGTTCATTCTTCACTTTATCCATGATAACTTGGTGAAATAATTAGTTATTTGACAATGCTGATATATTTATCAACATATATTGAGATATCCTTATATGTTAGCAATATGTAGCACTTGCATCTCCCTACCTGTAAAAATCAGAAAGAGATTTCAGATTGATTGGTGAATTAGACATTACTGACTGGGAAGCATTGTTGTACTTAGAGTGCATTATTTGAATCAATATTTGGATAATGGCAAGAGTAAATGGGAACCACGGGAAATAAGATCTTGGTCATATAGAACATATATCAATTATTAAAACACCTACACCACCAGAAAGCAGTAGAGCATAGGTGAACAGTAAGTGTTTGGCTTACATGCAGCTTCATGATCAGCCATTGGAAAACTACAAAAAAAAAAAAAAAAAGAATCACAGTTAGTTACAATATATGATCTGCAGCAGACAGTTACCATTTTTCTAAATTATAAGCAGCCAGCTGGTGTTTAATTACAATAGATTGGTATTTCTAAAACTGTCAGGAGTTTCAGCAATGACTAAATCACTTTAATAAATTTAGTGAAATAAGAAAAGTCTTTGATCTTGAAAGGTGACCAAGCTTTGACATTTAGGAGCCTATCGCCATCCCTTTGTTGAGACAGTGCCAATAACAGAAGTCTAAGGATGACAAGTCTTTGACTGGGACAGAAAGGAAATTAATAATCAACTCATGCTTGATGAGATTTCTTGTTTGATGGCAGTGTGCTGGATGACATCTGGATGCTCTTTACATATGATATTTTTAAGATACATAAAGACTACCCTTATTGTATGGACAGTCAAAGTCATGGTCCAGTGCAGGTCTGATTATGGTGGTGGGTGAGCAAGTCCTGTGCAGCAACAGAGTTAGGGATCATTATGATTCCAGTTGTACCTGGAAAATGCTAGGGATGGTGAGCAGCTCTCTCTGCTTGTTAGGAAGATCTTTTGGAAAGCCAGTTCCCTAGGGGCTGGACTCCTCATTTGAATAACACTCTTGGAAACTTCTGGCTCTGGGTTTTGCTCCTTTCCCTGTATCAGCTGCCAGCCCCAGAGACACCCAGGAAGGTACCCATTGGACCTCCACTGCCTTGGGAGTGCCTACTTGGGGACAGGGGGAAAGAACAGCAGGACCCATTGGCTCTAACTGTAGGTAGGTGAAATGCTCAGACCTTGATGGTATTTGACCCATCACCTGTTTCTTCTCACCATGCATTTTTCTTTTTCTTTCTTTTATTTTACCTATTTAACACAGTGGTTGAAAATGTTGTATTCTGGTGAATATTCTGACTTTTGTTGGTTGTGGTGAGTTACCATGTGTGACAATCAGTCCGACTCGCTTGGGTCACTGCAGTTTTTGGTGCAGGTGCTGAAGCCCTGACTGACACCCTCATGGCACTTGGGCCCTGGTAGAGAGACCAAGGCCAGCAGAACCCAGCTGCTTGTTGCACACCCTCAATTATAAGGTAAAATTACAACCAGAACTGGGATTATTCTGCTGCAGCAGCTTTCAGTTACTACACACAGCTTCTGGTGACATATGAACATCTGCACTATGGAAAAATCCACCCTGCTGAGCCTAGTTATGTCCTGCCCTAAAAGCTGTGTCTACATTGGAAAAATTAGGAAACTCCTTGTGGATAAACATCCAGAAATCTCTGGTCTGCCACGGTCCACAGCGAAACGTGCACACACGTGGGTGTGGGAGCTGAGTGCGAGGAGTGGGGCTGCAGCCGTGGGCCAGCGCCACGGGAGGCCAGGAGGTGGCACAGGAGCTGCTGCAGTGGTACTGAAAGTCCACGGTGTGGTGCCAGCGCGATGCGGTCTGGGCCTCCTGATGCTGGTGGCAGCTTCTGAGGGCAGCCGGTGCCTGATTTTGGTGTGTAAGCATCGAAGCAAAACGGCCTTGCTCTTCAGGTTGTCCAACTGCTGGCACAGCTCGAGGTGCTGTTCTTTGAGGGACGCTTGCCTCTGCTCCTCCAGTTATGTGGTGCTCTAAGCCAGCACAGCTCAACCACCACAACTGGGTGCCAGGTCCTGCATCAGGGTCAGCACCCCTGGAAAGGTCAAGTCCAAGACCTGACCACAATGAAGGACACATGAGCATCCCCCAGCATTGCTACCACCCCTTGGGCTATATGACGTGGGCTCCCACCAGTGACTGCAGGAGACCTGGCAGAGGAGAGCGGGGTGTGAGCACCCAGACCCCTCCTGGTGGCAAGACACGGTTCTAAATTCTTTGACCCCAAGTTTTGGTTTTGTGAAAAAAAAAAAAAAAAAAAAAAAAAAAAGCAAAACCAACAACAATAACAACAAAAAACATTTTGTCTGAAAACAAAATCCGTTTGTTTTCATCTGTATGGATGCAACAAGGTAGACAGGTAGGTTATTCAAACCCTCCTGTCTTTTGAGTAACATCCTACCAGTGACAGATCTTTTACCTAAGGATACTTATGCCTCGGGTCTAAAGGTGAAAGCAGGTGGTGACACGTCCAGGAGCCACAAAACCTCTTCATTTTATGCTAAAGGAAAGTTACACTTATTGGTGCAGAAAACCTTTTGCAGAGCAGAAACCATGATGATGGATGCTGGGTGTACTTACACAACCTGCTGAAGTGTCCTGCAAGGCACAGACATCTGCACTGAGGCCTTGAACAAGCTGCAAGTAAATGACTTACTGGTATTTCTCTTTCAAGGTCTCTTCAGATCTGAATGAACTTTGCTGGAGGCTCCTTGATGATAGGTTGAACAGGCAAAGTGTGTTAGCACTTGACAGAGAGTTTAAGAGACATAGAGGGAAGAGGCCCAGTTTGTTTTCCTTAAGCTAATACATCGCTCTGCAGACGGTATCTTAAGTAATGCTAATTTATGCTATTTGTCCTTAGGAGCTTGTTGCCTATGTAATTAGCAAAGGCTGACTTGCACTTCTGCCTTGCAGACCTTCACTTTACACTGTTAATCATTGTCTACAAGACAGATTTCCAGAGACTGTAACAGCTGTAGGGTGGATGCCCCTGCCCCAGGATTATGTAGCATTGGACCACTACAAACATAAACCAAAATGTTCCCCACCTCATGCACTGATGTGTATTGGGAAAGTTCATTCGTTATTACTACAGCTGTCAGTTACACAGTACACTCGGTCTGTTTGGCTTCCAAATATCTAGTGCATGTTGTTTTGCTACCAAATGTAATGTAAGCATCTACAAAAGCCTCATGACTTTTAATGAGTGTAACCCAGAAGATGATAACTCCTCAGTACTGTGTGAAGAATGAATGTTTTGTGACATAGATGTGCTGCAACACATTTCTAAACTAAAGAGCTGTTTATAAGTATCAAAATAAGAATTCGAAGGCAATGAGACATTTATGCAATCTGTAACATAATAAAAAGTTTCCACAGTAATACATCTTCACTTGGAGACATCTACTGTATGACTATTCTTATTTCTGTTACTGGGGTAGCTGCATGAGGGTTTTTTGTAGGTACAATAGCAACAAAAGTTGTGGTGCATTTAAAGTCTGGCCAAAATGAGTCTATATGATTCACAGCTTAGCTCTGGCAATACATTCTAAATCAAGGCCCTCAAATATGTGAAGAATATAGACAGAATATTGCAAGGTGCTCTGGGAAGGTATATGTGGCAAACACCAAAATCTGGGTGCAGCTTTAATAAAAGTTGTGGGTGGGTGTTGGCTACAGGAAAAGGTGAAGAGGAATCTTTAACAATAAAGTGTATGCAACATGAAGAGATTTCTGCATAGAAATGGCTGTGCAGAAGTAAGAACCTGTTTGTAGAAGAACTGATAGAAAATAAAATTCAGTGTTTGAGAATAAGCAACTGAAAGTAGACAGATGTGAGCTTATAATACACAGGGGACTAAATGCTTTGGTGATGTGAAGAGGACTCATCAATCCTCCACCTACACTGTCATTTGCCTTTGTGTGACAAAGCCTTGAATCCTCTTCCAGGACTGGTGGGGAAGTGTCTTGTATCTGTAATGAAGGCCAAGAAGGGATCTTTCTGAGGATATCTTCTGCTGACTGGAAATGTAAAACCGGATGCCACAGGCACTGTATGGCATATTAGGATGCCCAGGTGAGCTTTGTGGTGTGGACACAAAGCACAAAGCCGCTCCCCAGTTAACTAGCAGGGGTGCTGAAGGAGCAGCTGCAGGACTGCCAGCTGCCACTACTTCACCACTAACGTTTTGACATCAAGCATGTTGCTGATGTCAAAGGCTTTTTCCTTCACCAGTCGTTCTGCACACTTGTGACCTTAAGCACCTCAATCTTCCTTTCCTGAAGAAAGATTCAAGCTCTCATTATGACGGTGAAAACCCAGTCTTATAACAGCTGAACATAACAGGAAGCTAATTTCCAAAAGCTGTATTTTTGTGTTTGCTTTTTGAAGTTGTAAGAAAGGAGGCTTATGCTTTAAAAGGAAAAGAAGAAAACGATCAGCTGCATACTGCTGGAAGACAGTTGTTGGAGGAGTGTTTGTTTCATTACCATGTTGCAAAATGTTGGTTGTTTTTTGTGTGTGTGTTGCATGCAGTGGGAGGGATGATGTGATCTGTAAAGTTAAGGTTTAATTTGATTTCAATAAAATGTCACCATATGTACAAACATCACAATTTAAACTGTCTTTTTCTTCATCTAAGAAACCCATGGCTTCCTGGACAGAGTGGCAATTACAGACATGAAGTAGATAACAATTGTTTTAAAACTGTAAATTAACATGCCCACATTTTTCTATTTCAGCCATATGCCTTTTAATAACTAGGGTCTGTGTCTTGTTTACAGAATTGTCTGTGTAATGATGAAAGCCAGTAATCTTCTGTAAGTCACCCAGGACAGATGCATTTCCCTGTAACAGGCTTTGCAAGGAACGCTGCTTTGCAATTATGTTCTTAAACTATTAAGCATTTTGATGCTTGAAAAATGACAGTAAATTAGGCCGATGTGGATAACATTTTATCTGCTTGTTAACAAAAAGACCTAAATAAAGAGGAGGAAAACTGGAAGGAAAGCTAGTCCTAAGCCCATAAGAGCTAAAGATGCTAGTAAGAGCTAAAATAAATGAAACATTCATGGTTTCTTTAGTAGAAAGGAAGACAAGACCTTACATATTTTTCTGTCAAGATGTAAAAGCGGATGACACATTTCATTCAAATGTTTTTACATTCCCATTCATGTTGAGATCTGGATGATGAGGGAGGAGTTTTAAAGGTCATCTTTTAGGCTGGAAAGTTTATAATACTCCATTTTTTATCTTTTGTGTTTTTTTTTTTTTTTGCAAGCTACTTACAGTTAGTAAGATCATAGCTGCAGTTCTGTCAACACTGGAGTCTGCTGAGCTCCACTATGTTCACAGTTTCTGTGTGTGTACATATACACATCCATACCCTAGGCACACACACCATCCATAGATGCTCAAGAATAGATCAGAGAAGGAAAAACAGCACTAAACTTTTTAATTCTACAGCTGCAAAATACCTGTCAGTTCTGCTGGATGCCTCCCCAGCAACTCCAGTGCCCATATACAGTGATAGGCAAGGGGTTCAAGAAAACAGCAGCCAGCTGTGAGAGCCCCCACAGTTTGGTTTCAGAGTCTGTGAACTGGAAATAAAGTCATGACAACTCATAAAACATATGAAAGGATTTTATATGTTCTGCATTCAAAGGTGCGGAGATCCCTTGATTTTTGAAAAATGTGAAAACTGAGAGCCAAAGTTGCCAAATGCTGTCCTTAATGTGTTAAGACTTCTACACCTCACACCATGGGTTATTTTCCTTCTCATAAAATTAAATTGGTCAAAGGAAACACATACAGAACTGGAAAATGTTTGCCTTCTTTGGGAAGAAAAGAATATTAAGCAAGTTTTCTAGACAAGTGAGTTGTCTAAACAATTCAGAGTTTGAATGAGAATTACTTTTGCCAAGGAAGTGTGAAGTTTTCAGAAAGCTCTGAGTAAAACCTGTTGACTTAGAGTCTTGAAAAGAAATTGTTTTGTAGGTTAAAAAATGGAAAAATACAGAATTGGGTACTGGTGGTAATGACAATATTGCATAATGGAGAAAGCCCTTCTCTTCCAGCTGGGGGTACTCAACCCAGCTGGATCCTGACAGTGCTTGGAGCAATGCACATCATCCTTTCTCCCTCTCTCCCATTTCCTTTAGAAATTGAAGAAGAAAATCTGGCTGCGTAAGAAATTGAGATGATCAGACCTAAAGAAGGTCCTGTCAATTTATTGTACCAGTTCTTGCAGGCTACTACTCGAGCAGATCTGAACACATCCTTCTCACGTATCCCAAACCTTTTTAATTCTCTGCACAGTGAACATTACTATGGAGTGCTGGATTTGAAAAAGTTGCTTGGAGAGAGACATTATTGTGAATTTATTCAGACATGACACAGTTGTAGTCTGGTTACAAATTCAAGTACCATCTCTGAGTGCAAAATGAACTAGCTTAGACTGCTGCAGAGGTACCCAACTGGTAGACTGTATTGTTAATCCACAGGTATGTCTTTGCATACATCAGGCAGCTGATGAGCAGGTTGAAATTTCTGAGTGAAACAAACAAACAAACAAACAAAAACTTGCTTGGTCAAAATCACAAATATTTACTGCTGTAAATTGTGTTTCATTCAGTTCTGTGAACTACCACCCTCATTTTCTGCCCCAAATTCCCAAATCAAAGACCTAAAACATTACACTAAGTACAATCTTTACCCTTATGGGAAGCAGAAAAAACAACCTGTCCATCTAAATTTTCTGTTTTGCTATAATCCTAAAATACAATAAATAAAAAACAAATAACAACCAAAAAAAAACAACACCAAAACTCAGGAAATGAATTTTAATAGTTTTTATTAAGACAGTCAGGGACAACATTCTGGAGTAAAGCTCTGATAGCATACAATTTTAGGTAATCTTGTCTATTCTGTCTTGACCAACTGCTAACTGAAAAATTAGGTGTAGAATTCAAGGTTTGTTAGGAAAATGAAAAACATAAAAGTTATAAAAGTTAAAGCTTTTTTTTTTTTTTTTTTTTTTTTTTTTTTTTTTTTTCCCCCAACCTTTGCAACATTCCTTTGGCTAGTGCTACCTCTTGTGTATTAAAAACTTAAACCTGGTAAAGACATGGTTATTATGATTTTACACAGCCATATATTTTGTAAACAAAACCAAGGAATATAATATTAGACACCTGGAAAATAGCTCTACTTCCAGGCATTTTGGAACTTTCTGAGCAAAACCATGTAGAAACGTAGTTTGGATGGAAACCTATTTCCCCACTTCACCACAGCATGGGAAAACAAGGCAAGAGGAAATATGTAACAGCCACAGAGAAAGGCAGTCTGGGAACCTGGATTAGCATGGTTTTTAGTGAAAGGGACCCAGATAGTTTAGATCCACAACATCTGGAATTTTGAAGAGAAGATATAAAAATGCACTTTTCACAGAACAAAATACTCCATCTCTACTAGATGCATGAAGCTTGAAGAAACCTGTTCTCATTCCCAAGGAAAAAGAAGAAGAGAGTGTTAGGACTGCCTGCCAGGAGGAAAGTGCCTTCACGCAGCTGTGAGAGGAGAGTAAATCCACAGAGAAAGTGTTGCATTCCTTAAATGTTTTCAAATTCTTTGTAAGGTAAGTTAGAGCAAAGCACCACCTTTATTAGTATGAGTAATGAGAGGAGCCTTGAGCAACTTTTTCAAAATTCATCTTCCTTAAGTTGTTTCAGGTTTCAGTATGTAAATTCACTGATGGTAACAGTATGCGCATCAGACTGTTACATATACCCTGGCATTACAAAATTTTAATAGTCTGTTTCACCACTGCTGAAGCTCACTCAGCACTTGACTGCTATGCAGGTTGCAAGAGGCTTGCTGTGACACTGCCCCCATGCCCTCTGTGTGTGTGGGGAAGAGCACACCCTTCGTCTTCACAGCTGTGTAGGAGAAAGTGGCCGCAAGATCTCAGCAGACCCCATCTACACCAGGGATTGTGTCAGCATGTCAAAGAGCAGCCCCTATGTCCCACAGCATGGGGAAGCTCCCAGGCATGCCCGAGGTTGCAGCCTAAAAGGAGCCATCCCACAAAGTCAGGTGTACGGATTCCTTCAGGGTGAGGGAATAAAACTGCTGGCTCCTCAGGATCTTGTTTATAGGCTGGGTATCCCCAAAGCATTCAATCCTTGCCCCCAGAACTCTGGAAAATAAATAGAGGTAGGAACTGCACTTTTCTATAATTCTCGCGGGGTTTAGCAACTGCAATAATACCAACGTTATTTAAAAAAAGAAGACCAAAAGGATTATGTGGTAATATCGAACAACTGAAACCACGATCACTGTGCAGTGATGCAGTTGTGGGCAACCTCTGCATGAGGAATTTCTTAGTAAATACCTGTTTTGTGGGAGGTTTTTATTTTGCTCTTTCTGTTGAGAATTATTTTTAAGGAATAAGATAGTGCTGTTGCAGCCTTTATGACAAATTCTGTTTTTGAAAGGATATCTACTGGTAGCAACTTGCTTCTGATGGGGCTGCTACCCTGATGTCCTATGGATCCTCAGTGTAGGACTGAAATGCTCCATAGAAGATGCTTTGGAATTAAGAACAGGACTTTTTTTCTCCACATTGGAGAAAAACAATGACAATTGTAAAGTGAGAGGATGTAGCAGCAGACCTTTTTTAAAAACTCTGAAAGAACAGAAGCAGCTAAAGTGAAGGAAAAAATGACTTCTTAGAGTGCCCTGTCCAGTCCTCCCTGCAACTGAAGATATCTGTATGTTCTGATTCACATGATTTAACAGCATCCATTTCAGAAATAGCCTCAGTACCTTAAAAGGAAATATCCTTTAGACTAATTGCAAATTGGGGTCCTGAATAAATGGCATAATTCATAAAAAGCCTGAGCAGAACACGAAAGCTTTCAAAAGAAAGAAACAGCTGGTGAAAGAGTCTGAGGAAAATTACTAGACAAGTTAGCTATTCCTCTGATCACTGGATTTTGGCTAAGAAGTAATTGAATACAGATACATATTTCCTTAAAATACTGGTTCTGAATCATCAAATCAACCATAAAAAGCCCTTATCTAGAGGAGAAAAATGTTAGAACCACAGAGACATCCCTGTTTGCTGCTGAGGCATCAGATGCCCTGAAAGATCCAAATGAAAGAAGCTTGACAGCTAAATTTTATTCCCCATGCATCAAAAGTATATAAAGTATAAAGCAGGGTGATAAAGGAAAATGAACTCTTTTAAAAGAAAAAGCCCTTCCCAAGGGCTATAGCTTTGCTTTGCTTTGTTATTTGGAAATCCTGAGTAGCTAACATTTAGTATGATGGGTCAGCATAGATGTATTTCTTCTCAGGATGACTACTAAAATCCTTGTACAAAGATTTTATTATTAATATTCCTAACAAGGCAGGAGTTCATCTGATGGACCCTCCAGAGCCACCTCTCTTATGTTATGGAAATTATGACCCTCCTGCTCAAAACTCCCAGTTGCATTTGACTTCATGAAACAAGTTTAAAAATGAATGGTGAATGGTGAATGAATCAGTAAATTCACTGGTTTTAAATTTTACAGTTAATCTGTAAAAACAGATTGCTGTGTCCTATGAAGAAATGTCATGCAACTGACTGAAAACAGATGTCAAAAGATGATTTGCCTGCTTCTCTATCCATGCACCCATCCATGCACCCATCCATCCACGCACCCATCCACGCACCCATCCACGCACCCATCCATCCATCCATCCATCCATCCATCCATCCATCCATCCATCCTTTTATCCTTTTCTAATCTTGTAACAAAGATACAGTGATATGTAATTTAAGTCCAGATACTCTATGGCATTTCCACTGTATAAAAATCCTGAGTGATTTGCTTTATGCCAATAGAGAAGGGAATTTTTCATAGGTTAACTTTTCTCAAGGCCATACTGTGCCAGCATAATTCAAAGCAAATCTAAATGAGATTTCATGTCTCCTCTTTGATGAGAAGTCCCATGTTGACTGAGGTATGTCCTTTTTATTAACAGGACAACCATCTGTCTTTCTCCTTGACTCCTCTTGAACTTTCTCATATAGAAAATCCAATGTCTCATGACCTTTTTTTTCTTTTTTCTTTTTTTTTTTTTCTTTTTTTTGTCTACAATAGCATATACTTATAGAGAGAGTCTTTGAAAAACACCTACAAAGGTCTCATCCAATAGTGGAATTATTTTAGAGGAGAGACACTAGGTCTGGATGTCACTGACCTGTTGCTTGCTCCTATCAACCTACATCTCTCACTACAGACCAAAACATTTCACAGTTCAAGGGACTTTTTTTTCCATGCCTAGCTATGCACCCTGTAGCCTAAAATGTGCAGCAGTCTGTTGGGATGCTCAGGATCACCTTCTCCTGCAATAGACCATGTGTAGGGTGAGCATCTTCTGTCTTGTTCTTCAGACCCATTTATGTAAACTGGGCACTTGAATCTGCAGACTGCCTCATACTCAGGAGTCTCTGTAATTTGCTTCTGTCATCTCCAAACACAGGCTAGGCACAACATGTCCCTTAGCTGCATATTTGCACTCATAACCTTTTCTTTGTAGGATATCCTGGAAAGTGACCCAAGCACCAAGGCCCTCAGTAGGATAGTGCAGACATCTGTTCCCTTCTTCACATTACTCACACCTCAGTAAGACACCACAAGAGCTTGGGACTTTCTGGAGTGGTGCTGATACCTGAGCAATCATAAAGCCATTTTCTGGGAAAAGCATGTATCACAACCAAATTAAATCCTGAAGATCATTGTTGTTAGTGAAGGAGGGTGGATATGGTTCTGAGAGGGTGCACCTCACATGCCAGCACCTCTGAGCTTTCCTAGGAACCGTGGGGAGCCTACAGCCTTTATAGTCAAGTGACCGTAGAGTGCCATGGATGACTTGATGGAGATTATCTGTCACACCTCATGTACAAAGGGCTCCGCAATCCCAGTTTGTAGTCCATGGACAAGTGGCAGAATGTGAGGAGGAATTCCAGGTCCCAGGTTAAAATTGGATTTGCAAGTCCTTGTATTTTACTTCAGGGCAGGAGACTTCAGTTCCTGTAATCTGTGATATAATAATTATGCGACTGGCCTTCTTACAGTAGGTCTAAATCACGGCTTTTATCTATCTGAAAAATACCACTCATGCATTTTTCCTTGCTCCTTTCTAACTTCCCCGCTGACTAGAATAAATGCAGCCCTCAGATAAGTTGCAACTCTCCTGAATTCTCAAGCAGCAAGTTTAACACTTTTATTCTCCTTCATGGGAAAGAATGTGATGCACAGCCTTTCATTGAAACAGCTGGTGATTTGCAGGGATGTCATCAAGAGGGCATGAAAGTAAAGAAAACCAACCCAGATGCCAAGTGTTGGCTGTTTGCTTCTCCTTTGCATTGGAATGTTGATTTCATAGATTGCACGTTTATTTGCTATCCTATTTTTCCCAAGCGAATAGAAATCAGTTCGTTTATACAACAGATTATCTCTCTGCTGAGAACAGCTCTCATAAGTCAGAGATGACTTGTCCCCAGGGAGAAAAGGAAAGAGAAGGCTTATGTGGAGAGATTACAGAGTTCATGTGTGTTCTCTAGTCTGCTTCCTATTACCAGTCATGACCCAAGAAATTAGGAAGAGTCAGTTACTTTCATATTTACAGTAAAAGCCAAACCCAATTGAAAACAAATAATAAATATAGCAGTGTGAGCCAGGAAGAGCAGGGTTTTAAGGTTTGCTCATACCTCCAGCTTCAAAAGCAGATAATTGCAATTGCAGCATCACACTGACTTTGGATGGACTTATTCCCTCAAGGCTCTTCAGTCATCTGCAGACCCTGAAACAATCCTTGCCTCATATCCCCAAAGCTGCTCTGTTAACCAGGGACTACATAAGCTTCACTTACCTCTACAGTGACCCAGTAGCCATGCAACCTGCTGTAGCAGAGCCCCAGGAAATGTGATTTCCCTGCTTTCACCCCTGTAGAGATCTTCAGCAGCCTTTAACCATTTGATGCATGAAGAGTTGGTGTGCCAACAGTGAACAGAGCAAATAATTCTCAGGAGACCTTGACCGGTGACTTGCTCAGTAGTACCTGTATGCCGAGCCATTTGCTGGTGAGCCCCATCCCTGTCTCGCAGAGAAGACCCAGCTTTACTGGGGAAACCCCAAAGAGGACATAACCATCTCCCTCCTACTAGCCCCTGTCTGAAGTGCTTTGGTGCTGCAATAGGATCCAGCACCACATAGTCCTCAGCTCAGTGCTGTACAGTACCAAGAAATGGCACTCATGTCTGTATCATGCCCTTAAAACACACATAACAAGACCATTCATTTCTAAACACGGTGTAAAAACTCTGTCCCTATTCATTTTATGCTGGCCCTGTGCCCTGGTAGTGCTGCACACGCTGGGTACAGGCTCACTCCACCCCAATATTTGGCCCACCAGGCACAGGGGGCTCTGCTATTGCCCTTCCCTTTGCCTGTACCACTGCAGTAACAAATGTCCCTTCTTCAGAAGACAAGTTGGGGTCAACCTGACCAAGCCTCCCCCTTGCACTGCCTACCTTACAGTGAGGAACTGATCCCCAAATCAAGCTTTTAGCTATAAAATATTTAAATATTTGAAAGCCTATTTGACATTAATCACTTCTATTTTCCCATACATATATAAATGTCTACCTCTCAGCTTTCCCAGAGTGTCTAAGAATTGTTGGATATTGCAAGACAGATGGGTCCCTGGTTTGTGTTGCCACCAGACACCACAAACACAATATCTGTTTATTCTTGTTAACCACAGCAGCATGTAAGCACAGATTCAAATTTGATGTTTTACAGGGTTTTCTGTACCAGTAGTTGAGTCACATATAACAAATTTACCAATCATATCCCTCCCAGGCAGATATTTTCAGGATGTGAATTTCCACCCCTCCACATCATGACTGACAGATTTTAACTAAGGGGTAGTAATTCTTAATAGCAAAACTCCCTAAAAGTTCACACACATTCCTTTCCTGTTTTTGACAAGTTCCCTAAGAGATCTTGCCTAAGCCTTCAGTTTGTCTTAGCTTGATCTGGTCTTGAAGTGGACATAGTGTTCTTTTAAAAAATGGGAAATCATTTGGGGTCATCTTAAAATTTCTACTTATTTTCAATTCTTGAGCACTTGCTTACTATCTGCCATCTGTATCTTCTTTTCTGTGCATGTATTTCTAGCTATAAATATACTTGCAGCAGGGAGGAGAGGGAAATTCCCTAGTGGATTATGACTTGCTTTTGTGGCACTTGTAATTTGTCAAATACAACTGGTCCATCCGAGACTACTGGATTGCTATTTCTAAAGGGAAAGCACCTAAAAAAATGTAAGGAAAGAAAATGTATCCTTATTTTTATGTATGAATGTAAGCAAAAACAAAACAACAACAACAACAAAAAAAAACAACCCTGACTAAATTAATCAATCTGTACCCCAGTTTTTGCATCTTAAACTAAAGAGAAAAATGAGGGGAAAAGAACACTGGCTTAATTGATATTGCAAAGATTTAATGTAACTGGGAATCAGAATTTGGCCAGAGATAGAAAGACTGAGAGTTTTTAGGAAAACAGTATTCAAAATAGTCTTTTCTCTCCTAGTGTATCCCCACTGAAAATTTCATTGGCTATAAGGATCCTGAGTTATTTAGTCCCTGAGATTGTGGGAGTCTCAATCCTCATCACAAGGACTGAAAAACTCATCCATAAGACTTTGGTGCATGATGTTTATTGCAGTGGGTACTACTACTAATACTCCAAATAATACCCCCCCAAAAATTGACAACAACAACAAATCCACTGCATATTCTGAAAGGTTCATAGGCTTCATCTATAATCTTTCAAGTAATCTCTCTCGTCCTGAAATGTACAGGACCAGGCATGCAAAACCCCGACTCTTCACCTAAGGGGTCCTGCAACCAGCAGTATGTGATGATCCTTGCCATGGCTGGGCTCAGACACTGAGTTACACAGCACTGCATCTCTGCTGTCAGTTTAAAGGAAATGTTTTTGGAGAAACAGACAGCAATAAGGATTTCTGTTCCAGTAAACTCTTACTATAGGTAAATGCTTTTAGTGTACTTGTAAGAGGATTTTTTTTTAAAGCAACCAAGAAAAATTAGGAGCTGTCCATCTCCAAATACATTTTCCCACAATCTTACAGGAACCCACACCTTGAGTGTCATCAGTATGAAAAGAGAAGCACCAAATAATAATATTATTTATAGGATGGCAAAGAAAGATTATAGTAGCAAAAAAAAAAAAAAAAAAAAAAAAAAAAAAATCCCTTTAAAATCTTTATCATATGTGTTAGAAAGAGCATTATGATGTCTCTGACGAGGTCGATGTATGTAGAAAGGAAGCTATGAAAGTCTGGCACTGTTTCATATCCTATTCTCAGAGATGATCCATGTCCCCAGCGCAGCCCAGTGCTAGAAGACAAGAATTTCCCCAAATCCTACTGCTCTGGTCTCTTTCTTCTCCACAGATTCTTCCCTTTTCAATAACTTAAATTTTGCAGTTAACATCATTTAAAAGACTGCCTGCTGACATTTCCAGTTCGATTATAAGTTAAAAGAAGCCTGAAATCTGGAGCTAAGGGAACAACATTATTCCAGGCTTTAGCAAAATTCAGACATATATAGCCAAAATCAAAATTCACTCAAATTAATTTTAACACAAAACAGTTTCAGGTTACTGGAAAAGCTGATGACAATGTGTCTTTTTTATTTCTCAAATCTAAAATGGTTTTGTTTCTGGTGTTTTTGTTGTTGTTGTTTGTTTTTGTGTGGAAGATTGGGTATGGTGCATTTGTTCCTGCTTTTACCTTCTTTCATTATCCTTAATATCCAAAAAATATCCAGAACAAAATTCAGTTGCTGTTGAAAATCCAGTTGCTTTAAACCTAATTTTAAGAATTTCAGGTCACAGGTACCTGAAGTGAACCCAAGTGAAAGGGTTTTAGTGTTCTGACCCTTGAGGTGACACCTATGGACCAGTGAGATCCTTCTGAAAATTGAGCATCGCAGCACTGAGTGCTTCCCTCCTTTGCTTTCTGCTTTAAGGCCAATTTGTAGCAAATTGCTATAGCACAGTTCAGTGTGAGGTCTCACGGAAGGGAAAAGTGACTTGACTTTGCTAAATCTCCAGGTTGTTTGTTAGCCACTCATGGACACATACTCGTGTGCTCGGAAGCACTGGCACACACACCCTCGGTTAATGAAGAGGAGCTGTTGCGTGGTTGCCTTTCCTGCCCTTTCCAAGTGGATGCTGTTTGGGATCTTTTGCCTCAGTATGTCATCTCCCCCATCGTAAGTTTTGTTTTCCTTATCTGTTCATTTTATGGCTCTTTATGCTCTTTATCTTCTTGTCACCTTATCTTAAGGTCAGATTGTTCCTCCTCTTCCTCTGTATGATATCATACACATAGAGCTATTAATCTTACCTCCCCTGTTAAACCTTGTTCTCCTGCTTCATCGGCTGCTTTCACACAAACATTTCCATTCAAAATTGACCAATCTTAATATTTTTGCTACCAATCTCTAAAAAAGTCACTTGACTGCAGTGTGGTGCTAATGCTGGTGTGCCCCATGCAGGACTGCATCCAGCTCTGGGGTTGCAGTGTCTCCCTCTCACCTCCTGCCAATGTGCCCTGGTGGACCCTGGTGGATGGAGGGACTTCGCGATACAGCTCCATGTGGCCATGGATTTCCCCCCAAAAGAAACATCCTCAGCAAATTTCCTCACACACATCAATAGGAGCATGATCCTGGCATGTATCCTAGTATTCTTTTCATTTAATCCCTACCTGATTTTAATATAGAAGACAGTGTGGGGCTGATTTGCTCTTTTTGGAACAGCTTTCAGGAAGACACCTATCTATAGTATATGGGCCTGACACACAGGATGTGAGTAGGCAGATGACCCACAATTAAATGTAAGGAAAACAAAGGGTCATATAAAACCTGGATTCAGATGGCTAAGAAAAACACTTAAATTAATTCACAGCTGCAACAAAGCAAAACCTCACAAAGATGCATCACGTCAGAATCAGTAAGTGAAAAGTTTCATTTGGCCACGCACGCTCATTCAGTTCTTAAGCAAAGTCTGGCTAAAAGAGTAGGCACAATAAAAACTAACATTTTTCTGAAAAGCATTCTTTAACAGACTCTTTAAAAAATCTTTAGAAGACACCACTGAAGCAACATAATTGGAAACTCAGAAGTCCCATCAGGAAGGCTGTGCTTTGCACCACTGCCATGGATTTACCATGAGTGTCGGGGTGAACATGAATATTCATGCTGTCCTCACTGTATGCACACAACATACTGGGAAGCCCTTTGGTCTGTTAGTTATATATTTACCTACTGCATCACCTCAAATGACACTCATCTGAGAACATCTCTAAGGACAAATGAAAACAACACACTTACATCTCTTTAAGTCTTTCTCAGGTTTTCAAAACTGAAGTTTAAGTTATCCACTTACCCTGAGAGTATACATCACAGAAGAAAAATAATTATGGGCAGAAAACAATACACATACATATATTTAAATAAATAAATAAATAAACGAAGTACCAAACCCTGAGAAAAAAACAAACAAACAAACATCAAGAATAACCTTATCCCAGTGCTGGTGCTGTTGCTTTCAGAGGGCAGGAGATAGGAAGGTCTGCCCATGGGGAGACCATTTCTGCTCTCGTCAGCTGTTCTCAGCTAGGATGCTATCAGTTTACCCATGCTGGTATGTTGGTGGCTTGGACCTTGTCACAGATGTGGTCTGTGGCAACCCCAGTAGTAGCTGAGGGCTTAGCAAGCGTCAGGGACCAGAGCTACATTGGATGCTTTGGAGGGAAAGTGAATTTTTGTGTATGAACTTCACCATGTCTCAGGGCTGAAGGCTAGAGAAGATGTCTGGTCTGTTTGTTTTTTGTTTTGTTTGTCTTGTTTGTTTTTTACTGACACAGAAGAAGCCAGAGAAGCAGGTCAGCTGCTTGATGAACCTCTTGCCTTTCCTATCAGAACCTTGCTTTTAGCCCCAGCAGCCTCATTATTGTACCCTGGCCTGCGAATGCTGAAGGCAGCAGGTAACAGCAGAGCAGAGCAGCAGCAGTGAGATGGGCAGCTTCATGGTGAACATCTGCACAAGATAACCTTCTCCCTACTCCTTGACCCATTGCCCCAGGCATGGCCATGTGTGCTGCCATGAGGGTGAGCAGTCCTTCACCCTGTCCCCTGCTTCTGAGCAGGACAAGGGACACTGCACTGGGAGAGCTCTTCGGATGTCCCAACACTGGGACAGGGCAGCGGTGAGCTGAGGAAGCCCAGCTTCATCTCCATTCCCCGGGGTGCAATAGCATCCTGTTTTGAGTCTGCTGCTCAAGAGGGATGAGGAGAAAGTGGAGATGGCTGAGTGGAGGGCTGCCAAGGTACTCAGGGACATGAGGAGAGGCTGAGGGACTGGGCTTGTTGTCCTGGCAAACAGGAGCCACAGCATGCTCCAGTGGCTGCCTGCAGTCCTTGTGGTGTGGTTGCAGAGAGGATGAACGCCAGCTTGTCTGAGGAGTGCCACACTCTTCATTTTGTGGAAGCCTTCACTGGAAAGCACTGAAGAGATTACTCTCACCAGATGAAAAACATGGCTAAACAAAAAAATCAAAGGTAAATTAACTTAAGGTGTGTCTACAATATGTGCAGGATTTTGCAATTTAAGGGACAGATGAGCATAAAAAGCATTGTATTATGCTTGGAATGTATTTCTGTAATATGATGAAGTATTCTGTCATGCTAAGTACACTACTTCCAGACTGAAAAAATCTTCAAGTTAAGAAGATTAATAAAGAGACAAAGAATGAACAGTTTTAAATGGTATTCATTTCAGATTGGTTCAATTTTGAAAAATAGATACCCTCTTCCTGTCATGTAATGCCTATAAATTACAGAGCATGAAGAAAGCACATTATGAAATATTTATTTTTTTGTAACTGATGAATCCAAATGCTTGGCATATGTTATCACAGTGTTTCTGCTAATTAGCAATATGTTGGTTTGCTTTGGCTCTTACTGAAATAAGAGCCAGCATCTGAACTTGAGGACTCGTACCAGCTAAAGCCTCAGCTATTTTATCTCACTGTTGCACTACACAACTCTTGCTTGAAATTATGCTCCCAGATCAATTTGGAGAGATCTAAATAAAGGAAAAAGCTACTGGACCACTAAGATGTGGTTAGTCATAAGCCACTAGCATCAGAGGAGAATATTAATAAATAAATTGTTTATATTCTTGTCCTAACAAATTATTCTTTGAAAAACCCTGAGCCTCCATCATCAGAAAATGATGTTTTAAAATGTTACCTCGAATGTCTCATGATTAGAGCCGGTTAAAAATAAAAGATTAAAGACAAAATATTTGTAGAAATATTGACTCATTTTTAGTCTGCTCCTAATGTGAGAAACTGTTGGCAGCATCATAGTGCCAGGTCAAGCACAGAGCTCAGCAAGACTGAGATGTGTTAGTGCTGGGTTTTGAACTAGAAAAATTGTTTTTCTCCTACAAAATACCAAATATACAGAGACACGGTATAAAACAAACAAACAAAGCCAGAAAGAAATATTTATTAGGTCTTGTCTCCAAGACATTTTTCTGCTTTATGCACCTGCCCTCTAAGAATCACAGAAGGGTTTGGGTTGGAAAGGACCTTAAAGACCATCTGGTTCCAACCCCTGCCATTGTCAGGGATGCCACACACTAGATCAGGTTGGCCAAGGTCCCATCCAACCTAAGATCAGCTCCTCATTTCTGAGGAAGTTCACCACCATTTTTGAAAGCATTCCTGTCCCAGCTAGCTGTCTGTGTCTGTCTGGAAAGGGATTCTAACCTCAACTTGTCTCCTGAAGGAGACCCAGATCTGCTGCAAGCCCACACAGGGGCAAGAGAGGATGGGTAGCTACATCAGTGGGGTGGAAGCACTTGCTTGAAGGCATGTCAATGTACTCCCAGGGCAAAGAGGCAGCCTGTCCAGACACATGGAGCCTGCCACCCTCAAGCTGGAGGAGCATAGGAAAGCACGGTCCTGCATCCCACTGCCAGCCCAACAGTGGTGCAGGTGACCCCCTGTTTGTGCCCTCCTCTTGGATCCACGGGGAAGGACACAAAGAACTTTGCAAGTGTCCCGGGGAGTCTCTGTGCTCCCTTGTAACTTTGCCTTCAGAAGGATTTAAAACTTGTGATGGGAAGATAGACTCAGGAGCTTGATCATATTGGTTCATGAAGAGTTAGTATCATACAACTTGAGCGTCTTCCCAGTGGGAGCTGGAGTGGGATGAGGAGGCTTCTGGTTCTTTCTGTCCTTCACCAGGAAGCCAAAGAGACCCCTGGCCCCCCACACAGACCACAGGGTACACGGGCTTGGAGGCACACAGAGTTTATTTCTGTATTTTACACCCATCTGATATCTTTTGTGGAAAAAGGACATTTTTCATCAGAAGCCAAATCTATTTTTTTTTTCTTTCCCACTAAACAATTAAATCACTTTCACTTTTCATTTAAACACTTGTGAGGGAAATTTATTGACCAGAATTAGTGCTTCCTTTTTTACTACCACTGCTTCTGCTCATGTTGAAATCAGTTGTTGGTGGCATCAGGTGCAAACTATTTTACACTGATAATGTTCCCAAAGTTTTTTACAATTGTGCTGTTTCTTAGGAAACCAGGACATCACATGCTGTACATGGCAGAGATACCTAACATGCCACTCTCGCTTTCCTTATTAGTGCTTTTCTTTCCACACAGTATTACCAAGAATTTTAGGCACTATCCTGAAGTTTCATCTCTGGTCTTAACTCTGTGTGTAATAGGATATATTGCTTTCTGTATTGCTCATTGACCCTTAGGGTTGTATTATCTGAGTAACTCAGAGAGTTCTACCTAATTAAGGATTTTCTCTGAAATCCACCTTTAAACACAAAGGAGATGAAACCTGAAAAGGTTCAGCATACACAGATGGGACACGTGGGGAGATTAGATGGAGACATCATTCCCTGTTTGTAAGACCATAGATGCCATGTGGGTGTGAGGAGGTAAACTGATCTCTAACCTCATTTCTGTTTTGATTTTATTGTGACATGACTAACCAAGGCACCCAGCTGGCAGAATCCTTCCAATATGAACTACCCTTTCTTACCTATTGGCATAGTAATGTCAACTCCACCTCAATTAATACCATACCACTAGTAGGTAATATTTTGTGGTTGCCCTGAAATGAAGTAAAACCCTGAATTTGAATTTGTAACATGGAGGTCCCCACTAAGATTTAAAAAAAAATTAAAAAAAAGAAAAAAAAAAGAAAAAAAAATATAATAATAATAATAATAAACACCACACCACCACCAAAAACAACAGCACCAGTAGAGAGCTATCTCCAGTATAAGTGCACAGATCTAAGCTCGCTGTCTACCTGCCATTACAATCAATGAGTAATCTAATCTTCTGGTCAACATATCAGTGGAGATAAGGACCACATTTAACTGATCATATGTTGATCTCTTCTATATAGTAACTCCCTGGATTCCAAAAACTTGCTCTGCCTTGTCTGCAAAAATGATCACTCTTGCTTAGATGGACACAACCACACTCAGGAAGATGGATTACACCTTTGTGTCTTCCAGCTTTGAGTGCCTATACTGACCTGCTTAGGTCACAAATTTGTAGAGAAATGAGAATCAGTTGTCTGGTTACACTAAGCTTCACTCTGTAATCCTTGTGAGCCAGAAGAGCAAGTGTTAATGATAAAGCTTGTCTTGCTGAAAGAGGGAGTTAAGCTGGGATTCTTCATGGTGCCTTGGACCATCTCATCTCCAGTATGGTGTATTTAAAATACAACTTTTCAGTGGAATTGTTGCAATAGATGCAAAAACCACCAAACAAAACCCAAACACGAGAACAAAGTCAGAACTCTGTGTTCATTTTCCCAATTTCTATTTAGTTTAATAACCTTATTAACTGATAAGCTTCAAATGTATTGATTTAATTAAGAATATCTATAACCATGTATCAGAACTCAGAGTTCCTGAGCCCCTGAACTCATGCTTTGAGGTGAACTAGGTTGTCAGACTTACGTAACTAAGTACCTGCTTGTATCTTTTGAAAAAGACAAGTACAATCTTGTTTGGGAAATAAGAATACATATAGAAACACAAATGTATATTTTTCTTTTATTTACTATTGACTGCATGTGATTCTTTACTGCCTTCGCAGTACTTGGAGTACTGGAGACTGTGGGACACCAGAAGGACCAAAGTCCAGATGAATATCCAAGTGCCTTAATAAACTCAAACCTTAGCTCTTTCCTACCAATATTATTCATTTATTTATTTATTTGTCACGCTACTGGCTTCTGTTATGCTGGAAGCCTTCCTTTGCTCCCATGGAAACACTGACACATCCCACATTTAGAAATAGTGGCCATTTAATAATGTCTGCTCCTTTTCTGAAGAGAATTGCTTGGACCAAGTGCATGGCAAATTAGGCTGATGATTTGATTTCCTTCTTTTTCTGATCTCAGCTAATGATAATGTTTTCCTATGTGGTGACTGACAACTTCAATATTTCAGAGGTTCATTTGATGATGGTTACCACAGTTTGCTATACTGCGTATAGTGTCTGCTTTACAGTGAGCCAGGAGACAGCATTTGCAAACCAGTTTATTACTACTAGCCACTACCTTCTGTGATTAGTATTCTTACTTATAAAAAAACATACAAGCAGACAGCAAGGCAGTTTCTCCTTTTGATTAAGAATGTTACAATGTTAAATGACTTCCTAATCCTTTGCGCTCTCCATCCTCTGCTCCTCACTTTCTCAACATTTCCAACCAAAAGTTTTCTAAAACAGTAGGAAGTCTGTTGCCTTTTAGATGGGAGATTTAGGCATCTATTATAACATTTAGCCTGACTTTATCACCTTTCCAAAAAGACAGGGTTAATATTTATCTGTCTTCCTTCCTCCTCCCTGAGAGCTCTGTGGCTGCCCACATTTCCCACAGGTCATCTCCGTACTGTTGGGACCAGGACCATGCAGGTCACAACTTGAATGCTTGACCTGAACAGATCTTTGGACAATACTTGGAATGTATTTTTTATACATAGCCTTGTAGCTAGCCACCTCAGCAGGGAGTTATTAGAGTAGAAATGAACTTCATGCAGTTACAGTTCCTGGAGACAAGGGGCTCTTTTACTAAATACGTTCCAAATATCTCACAGTTGCAAAATGGAAACCATCTTGATGCTTTCAAATGGTCTTCGTGCCAAGATGCTTTATTTGCTCTCTAACTCATCAGCTCATCCCTCTCCCAATATTCACTGTATTTTTGTTGTTGTTATGTTTTATTCTACATGACCCACTTTCCAGGAGTTCAAAACAAACACATGATAGACAGCTCTGTTTTCTGCTACTCCTGAGGTCTCTGTCCCCGTTCTTGCTGCTGCCATCATTACTAGGGGTAGGAGAGACTGTGGCAGGGCCAGTCACACCTGTAGTGGTGGAAGAGGCCAGAACAGCCTCTGTGCCAGTCTCTGGTTAGCAATTCTTCACCTTCCAGAATGATCTTCATGCCCTGGAGGACCAAGGAGTTAGTAATGCTAGTTTTGTTGTGTTTTGTATCAAAGGTGTAAAAGCTGATGGGCCACCTACAGCCTGCATTTCCAGTATGCTGATTGAGAAAGCATATTGAGCTCATATATAGCATTTCTTATCCATGTATCTAAGAGATCTTAAGGAGGAAGCCAAATATCGGTACCCCGAACTAGAACAACTCAGGCACCAGTAAATTAATGTGACCACTACTGATATGTGGCCACTGTCACGTGGAGGAAGCATGACTCAGTGTCCTGTCAGTGACTGAACCTTTGTAAGGGGCCTAAACAGCACTGAACGAGGATCAACAGCTGCTCCCTTCCTCTGTCTGCCAGCCCTGCTGAAGAGGAATGAGACAAAGGGGGCGAGCAATGGCAGGATGGCTTCGTCAGTAAACTTATGTCCATATGATGTCATTGCTGAGGATATTCGTGCCCTGCAGGAATAAAGGTTAATAATGATTCCTAGCCTGGTCCTGTGGCTGTTTTCTTCTTGTTGTTTTGTCAGAGTTAAACTGAAAAATCCTTGTTTTAAGGGCCACAACTTTCTGTATTTGTGCAGCACTGTGCAGATAATAAATAATAATAAACCTATAGCTAAGATTATAAGGCAAATCTATAGTAGTAAAAATCTTTGCTATCAAGAAGTACAAGGCACATAAATAAAAAATCATAGATCTTGGAATGATGTATATGTCAAATGGGGCAACATGGAAGAAACATAGCCTAATATGTTATTAATAAGCCAAAATGGGATCCAAAATATCTGGGTTCTTTTTCTCCAGTTCAGATTGGGCTGTGTTGTCTGACCCACAGCAGAAGTAAACCTCGTTAATCTGGTTAAGCAGGTCTCACAAGCCTACCACATTTGTGCAGGAAAAATAATATATTATAGTCCTAAATGTATAAAATACTGCCATGGAAGGAGGGCTGTGATTTCAGTAGCAATTTGTCCTACTGGAGCACAATCAATTTAGCAGTGAACAGTCATGAAATGGTTGTCCTTATTTCTGCAGTCAGAGAACATCAAATCTTAATTCCTGCTTATGCAATTGTTTAATAGTGTTAGCACCTTACAGAAGCCCATAATGAATCACAGTTGTTCAAAACTGTTCCCAGGAATGACTTAATTTGACATGAAACGGAAGAGAAGACACGCTTGCCTTTAGTTCATCAGCAAAGGAAGAACCTATACCAATGAAGAGGCAAGAAATTTATAGACAACCTTCTGCTGATCTGGACAACAAATTTTCCCAAAAGCCATCCATCCTTTGCTGTCACAGCAACATCCCTGTCCTCCATAACAACAACAACAAAGGCTGGAAATATGCGGTCTTCCCTTTTCTCTGATTAGCTCTACCTGTTCCCAACAGCATCTTGGTCCACCGAGGCTGGGAGACTTGCTGGAGACTCTGGGAAGAGAACTTTGTGCTCCTGATGCCTCCTCACAGCCAGAGTAACAGAAACAGAGCAACCCAATGGACCATATCAGGAATTTGGCTAAAAAAGACCTTATGAAAACCTAAAGCTAATTACCATGTAAACTGTAACTCCAAGCAGGTTTATACTAAGCCGTGGCAAATTACTGAGCAGTTGCAGCAAAGCAGCAACACAGCATTAAGCTGTTAATGCAGAAGTGATCCAGTATTTTTTGCAGGACCAGTCCTGGGAGAGGCAGACCCACGCTGGCTGGCTCTACCAGAGCTCAGCAGGGACCAGTCATTTTTGTTGTTCCCTGGCTTTCTACATACCTGCACAAACCATTCTGCGTGACTTACATTACCTTTGGTAATTCCCTGACTCTTTCAAAACTAGTCAGACCTACTCTTGTGTGAGGGATGGTTACCTGAGCCAGCCAGGACTGCTCCCTGTGGAGCAGCTGAAATCTATTCCTGGACCTTGAAACCTGATCATTTATATGCTCTGTAATGCCTCTATTTGATCAGTGAGTGCTACATTCTCCAGTAAAATGCACTCCTAAAGAAAAGCCCAGAGCACTACCTTGTAACAACAGCTGAAGCTCCATACTAGTGTCAAAGCACACTAGCTCCTTTCTGCCCCCCCAGTCTACCAAAATCCTGCGAGAAGGCACTGTATGACTGACACTTATGCTGGCACTCTTTAGAAGGACAACATATTTAAGTAGTCCTTTCTGCAGATCGGGGGCTCAGGCTGGGCCAGCTCTGTAGGAGCTTCCCCTGTGCAGTAACTCTGTATTTCAGAGATAGCTCTCCTCTGAGGTATGGGTTCACTTTCTAAGGCTGGGTCACCTGTCCTTCTTGTGCCCTGGTTTCCTTAAGCTCAAGCTGGAAAAGAGTTTATGTGCACTTCAATGAGGTATTTTAATTGGGACAATTAGGAACTGGCCATAAGATTTGCTGCAGATCTTTGTCTCTGCAGGACTGGGCCTGCATAAACATATGTCTTCTTGTAGACTTTGGTCTTGTTGTGGTAATACAGAAAAAACAACAACAAAAACTAATAAAGCAACATTTTTTTCTTTCTAAACAAGTTGCTTGAAATTTAAAAAAAAAAAAATAAATTAGTCAAAAAAGCTTTTTTTGGGGGGGTTATTTTTTACTTACATGTCTTATTTAGAAGAATAAAATCCTTTTAAAATCCTTTCCATCCTCTCTATCATCACATATGCTCCACTTTTTGACATCTAAGTGCTGCAATACAAGCGTCCCCAGCACCAACAACACAGTGCAAGCTCACTCGCTTGGTCTTGTTTTTCACTAGAAGCTTAATATTTTCTTCTATGAAACCAAAACAAAAATAGCAAAATACTTCCTCTAGAACACGACTAAATGCTATGTGGCATGTTTTAACAAAACTGGCAGCATATACTGGAAAGCTGACAGCACATCCCTTCTTTGGACGTGTCCTTCCTGCTCTAAGTGTAATAGAAAAAAAAAATAAAAAATAATAATAATAAAAAAATGAATTTTGTTAATTACTTAAAGTCATGGAATAATTAATCAAAATTAATGAAGAAATCTCACATTTTGTAAAGTACATGGAGCATCATCAAAGATGTGTCAGGTCATGCAAATCTAGTCAGGTGAAAGAAACACAATGTTTCTCATCAATTATATACAGGTTTATTAGAGCAAGTTGTCACATTTTAAACGTGCAATGGTTTCACAATTTCTTGTATCCTTCCATTCTCATTACTGTGCCCTCATGATAACCCAAGGCAGCTGTTAAAAAAAAAAAAAAAAAAAAAAAAAAAAAATGGTGCTCTAAAAATGAACAATTATAAAAATATGTGCTGTTATCAATTATAGATTACAATTATGTGAAAAAGAAAAACAACAACAAACAAAATTCAGTATTTACAAAAATGCCTGGAATCCAAATAGTCCAAAAGTATTTTATTGATTTAATACAGAAACAGAACACTCATGGAGTACATTTACACTGACAAGCCCCAAGTGTAAGCCTAGGTTGTGTAACATACTTGGACGAAATTGAAAATTATCATTTTGAATTGGTTTACTCTTTTTATTTATTGATCATTACCCTGCTTAGTTTTATAATCAGTATTATTGTGCACTTGTTTTCTCACCATCATCTCTGTTTGAATAAAAAGTTTAATAAAAAAATAATTCAGCAAACATGAAAATTTTGTCAGTACAGCTAATTGTTTTTAATACATGTTTTATGTACAGAGAAAGTAGTAACACAAATATAAAACTAGGCAAAGAGTAGTGTACTTAAAACATTTGCAATTTCAGTATTTGTGATTTATCAACTTGTGAAATATATGCAGTATATATAATGTGCTCAAATACACTCACACAACACCATTGCATGCATTTTTGAACTAAAATATAACTTAATTGTCATATACCTTCACCCATAACTGGTGAGAACTGTTGTCATATCCATGTCAAAAAGACAGCCTGCTAAATAAAAGCCCTTCCACCGTGCTGTCCGTTTGGTTCTAGTGTTTTAGATACCACCAACAAAATACTAGAACAGATTGCTCTCGCAGAGAGCAGAAAATGCTGACAAGAAATGTAGAGAAAAGAGCTATTATTTTATTTTGTGACAACAAAAATGTTTTCTATTTTATTTTATTTTTTATTTTTGAGCCATATTATTTGTTTTTCTTTGCCAGGAATAGTCAGTGATACATCTGGCAGCTCCTGAAGCTGGGTAGAATATAGTTTTATCTTTCATCTAGGTCTATTAATTTCTGCTATCATTATTGAGAGAGGCATGGGGCCAGCACCAATCTCAGCAAAAGCCATAGTTGCAGCCCCTTGTTTTTCTCCTTAAGCAATTAGGAAAGCAATCTTGGTTGCCTGACTTTGGGGGAGGGAGGGCAAAAAAAGAAACGTGCTGCTGAGGTTCCTGCCGTGCACGTGCCCTCTGTAGGGCCAGCTGGAACCGTGCCTGGATTCCTGCACAGTTCCAGGGGAACAACTGGATTTCAGGACCCAGACAGCTGAGGAAAATGAAGCGGAACAGAGGAAGAGCATCATGCAGATGCCCACTGAACACCACCAGGTCTCTTTTTGGTTTCACTACTCTAAATGCAGAACATCTGAAAGAGATTCTCAGGACTTTGAAAACTCAGCAGAAATTACTCAAGGAGCTTCAAAATCCACTCCCCAGGAAAAGCACAGTATCCACAGAAAGACACAACATTATTTAGAAGCTGTAGGAGCTATATTTGGCTTGGCATGCATTGTAGTGAAGACAAGCACACTCTGAATGCTTGATTGATAGTACATGTGATGTGGTGACTTTATTGCAGTTTACCGCTGTTTTCACAGCCTACATTGTCATGACCTGCCACAAAGTAATAAATAACATTGACAATTTTTACATATTTCCAGAAGATTTGCAAGCTTGATTCTCAAATCTGTGTCTTGGAATGTACTGATTCTGCAGCCATTACCAAAGAGCATCCCCCTGAATTTATGGAGCTATTTTGCTTAAAGAACAAATGTGGCTCAATTCTAGCTGTCTTTGTGAACAAACAAAAGATACGATTCTTTCCCACAAAGCAAGCATTTCTGGTAGTCAAGATGAGATTTCTTGGTCTGTCTGCAACAGTGCTGAGCTAGTCATAGTTTACCATACTAATTTACCAAAATATATTTTTAATAGTTAAAAAAGATATAAAGATGTAGGTGCAACAATACAAACAAAAATGCCATATAACTGCCACCAACAAGAAGGGAAAAAGAAATTTCACCCTAAAAATCAAACTCCACAATCCACGTGCAGACACTGACAGCAGTTACGGATTTTCCTTCACAAGGAAACATGTTGTCATTAAATGAGAATTACTAACATTTTGAAATTGCTTTAATGGATAAAGCAGTATGGTCAATAAGATTCCCAATAATTTAGAGCCTGTCTAATCATGTTCCTTATCTGGACAGTTAGGACTTTCTTCCGACTCCTTCCTGTTTGTGTTTACGACTGAAGTGTGATCTTAACTTTTATCATCTTCTTTCTCTGTGTAAGAAGTTATAGGCATTAATGCTAGAGAGTGGGGTTATCCCAAAGCATGTCAACTCTGCTATTTTTACTGCTTTGAGCAAGCAAACAATGCACTTATTATCTTAGAAACAAAAAATACAATTAATAACAAATTCTATTTAGAAAAATAATTGCTTTATTATTGTCGTGCCTCCCTGATGGGTTGCCCAAGTCCCAGATACGTTTCATACAGTAGTTTACAGGCTGCAGAATAGCTTATTGAGCAAGGCAGGGCATTTCATCTTGGGGCCATCTCAGCCATTCCTTGCTGCCACAACCGGTGCCCCTGACCAGCTTGAGGTGCTCTGCCATAACCTTCCCGAGTGCTGCCACCGGGCTGCGGGGCCTGCCTGCCCGGTGTCTTCTCAGGTGGGAATGGGGATGAAGCTGGTCGACTTAGAGTGGGGTGACTCCCTCCAGGTGTTCAAGCTGTGGGTTGGGCTCCTGTTGTTGGTAAAAGAAGTCTGTCGCCTGCTGTTGCTGTTCGAATCTTCCTTACTCAGCGTTTGCTTCACTTTCTGGCAGCAAGGGAAGCTCTGTATGCAGTCTTGCAGGAGATGCCCGCTGAAGAACATGTAGATCCACGGGTTACAGCAACTGTTCAGGCTGGCCAAGAGAGCAGTGACTGTAGTAGCAGTGTTTTCAGAGTCTGGGGGGGAAAGAAAGGGGTTTAACCATCAAAGGAACATGCTCAGCCTTCAGTCAATTGCTCTATTAACTCTTTTTTTCTTTTCTTTTTCAGTTGCTGAATAATCCCAGTTCTACAAGGTACTGTACTGACTTCAGCAACGGTATTTGAAACAAATAAGGGTATAATCAGGAAAGTTCCTACTTATGCTAAGCTCCCATTGAAGTCAATGGGAATTTGTCTGAATAGACTTCAGAAACCGGTGATACAAGTGAAGGGCAATCCAGCACAGCCCGCAGGCACGGAATGATGCTTTAGCTCTTTTACACCCGTGTTTATCCATGTGTTTATAAGTCTGTGCTTGTATTTTAATAACAGACTTGCTTTTTACAGTTTTTATTCAGATTTTTGCTTTAAAAAATGGTTACCTTGGGAAGCAACAGCAAAATTCCCACAGCTTTCCCACTGCTTTCAGTAACACGGGGTTTTGCTGGGTACATTTGCACACTGAAATTTGTTCAGAGGTTGAACAAATGTTACCGAAGGAACAAACAGAAGTTAGCACTATGCCGCTGAATAGTTATGGTCTTCTACTTTTGCTAATTAGTTAAATTATTGAGTACTGTAAATATATGGTCGAATCAGTTATTAGTGATCTCTCTTTGTAAAGACTGAAGCACCACAGAAGTACATTTTCAGTGCTGTACAGTTCCGTAAGATTTAAAGCATCTCTCCAAAACAAACCCACCAAATACCCATATGTTCAAACAGCCTTGCATTTCTCTCTGTGACTTTTGAGGTACATAAGTAAATAAATAAACATCTACTTGTCTACTGTAAGCATTTATTTATCTGTGTAAACCTGCATCCTAGGCTTGACTTTAGTTACGTATTAGGGGCAATCACTGATCTCAGTACAATAAGTGGTAATTTGGGGATATTAAATAATAATAATAATAACGAGAAATTATGACTTCCAGCGTTTTGATTTGCACCTTTTTCATCATGAGGAACCAGGTGTATGTTACCACGCTGCCTGTCATGCCTCGTGCAACAACTTGAAGCTCACCAACTATTTCCAGCCGGGTTTAACAGCGGGACAGGCGTCCCCGAACCAGTCCCCACCGTGCCGCGGCAGCCGGTGGCTGGCAGAAGGCGATGCTCGGAAGCGCCGGCCCCGTTAGGGTGTGCCGGAGCAGGGCGTGGGACGGCAGGGGGGCACCCTGGGTGCCCGGCTCCCACCTCCAAAGCCCGGGCAGTGCCGGCGGGGACAGCCCCGGGGGCTGCAGCAGGGACATCCCCGGGTGTCGGGGCCGTTCTCGGGACGGCTGAGCCCGGGTCGGGACGGCTGATCCCGGGTCCCCCCCTCGCCCCCCGCCGCCACCTACCGAGCCACGGGAAGCGCTGGTCCCAGACGGACCACATCTGGATGGTGAAGAAGGGCGCCCAGCAGACGATGTACGCCGAGACGATGACGAAGGTCATCTTGACGGTGCGGATCTTGGCTCGGGAGATGCTCCTGACGCTGCTGACACAGGGGGCGAGCAGCAGCCCCCGCCGCGGGGCCGGGGCTCCCCCGCCGCCGCCCGCCCGCCGCCCGCCGCCCGCCGCCTGCCCCGGCCGCGCCTTGCCGCGGGCGTTGCGCCAGATGTGGTAGCAGATGAAGCCGTAGCAGGTGGCGAGGATGAGGACGGGCGCGACGAAGATGCCGCCCGTGATCCAGGTGACATAGGCGCGGGGCCCCCAGGGCATGATGAAGTGCGCCCAGCAGTCGTAGACCCGCGAGCCGCGCTCCACCTCGCTGAGGGAGAAGATGAAGTACTGCGGGGTGCTGAGCAGCAGGCTGAGCGCCCAGGCGGCCGCGATCATGCCGTAGGAGCGCTTGGTGGGCTGCTGCAGCGTCTTCAGCGGGTGGCACACGGCGATGTAGCGGTCGGCGGTCATGGCCACCAGCATGTACGCCGAGGCGAACATGCCGAAGACCTGCAGGTGCTTGACGACCCGGCAGAGCCCGTCGGGGCCGTGGAAGCGGTGCGTGACCTCCCAGCAGAGCTGCGGCAGCACCTGGAAGAAGGCCACCACCAGGTCGGCCAGGCTGAGGTGCCGGATGAAGAGGTGCATGCGGGACGCCTTGCGCGGCGTGCGGCGCAGCGCCAGCAGCACGCTGCCGTTGCCCACCACCGCCACGGCGAAGGTGACGGCCAGCACGGCGATCTCCAGCTTGGCCAGCTCCTCGTCGCGCCCGAACGGGTCCCAGCCGCCCAGGCTGCCGTTGGGGGACCCCGACCAAGCCTCCTCGGGGCTCGGGCTGCTGCTGCCGCTGCTCCCTCCGCCGCCCTCCGCCGCCCGCCACCGGCTGCCGTTGCCGGGGGGGGAGCCCCCAGCCCGCGGGGACCCGGCGCCGCCCGCGAGGCGCATGGAGGGGGCTGCGCCGCCCGGCACGGCCCGGCCCGGCCCTCGCTGCCCGCCCAGCGGCTCCGGCGGCGCGGAGCCGAGCGGGGGCCCGGGGCCTTTATCCCCCGCGGCGGGAGGCGAGGCGAGCCGGGAGCCGCCGTGCCAGTGGCTGCCCGCCGCCTGGCGCCAGCCCCCCGCCGTCCCGCCCCGCCTCGGCCCCGCCGACAGGCCGCGGGCAGCCCCGGGGGGACGGCCGGCAGGTCCGGGAGGGAGGCAGGGATCCTTCTTCCCCCGGGAGGGAGGCAGGGAGGCTTCCTCGACGGCAGCCGTCCCGCAGGGCAGCCCGCTCCGGCACGTAATGCCGCCGGCGTGAGCTTCCCTCTGAGGAGACGCTCGGAAGAACCCACCCAAATACACTCAAAAAAAAACCAACCCAAAACCCCAAACCTGTGGCACAGAAAATGTGGCTGTGTTAAGTTCTCAGTAAAGCTCCTCCTTTAAAGGTGCCGTTCTTCCAAAACCCCTTATTTATTTATTTACTTATTTATTTTGTGAACATCTCAGGGCACTATTCACGGCTTGGTGCGCGTTCTCTGCTGCACTGTGAACATTACTGGAGGCATCGGTAAGGATCCGTTCCAAACCCGGTTTCTGGGCTGTGCTGTTGTGAAGTCAAACTACGTTACATTATGGTGTCAAAAACTTTGTCAGGCGAACTCGCATTCACACACGGCGTCCCAGCTTTTCAACAGCAGATGCAAGTCATCACTGTAGCTGTACATTGTATTACACCCAGGAAACCTTACGAAGCACACAGCACATTAATGTGTGTGATTGCAGGTCTCAGGTCAACTACAGAGGGAATTCAATGTCCAGTACCACAAATCTCACAACACAGCTACCAAGTACACAGCATCAGGCCCTGCCATAAGAACTGCAGACGGGTCCGTGCCTGTTATCCTATTATCTCCGGCAGGCTTTACGGGAGCTGGACACTGCATAAATGAATGTTGTGATCAGGGAAGATGTGCTAACAGCTTTTCTGCTGTGTAAACCACTTAAGTATCATAAAGCTCTGCTCACTGCTGGGTATGTCATTTCTATAATAGAAACCGTGAAAGTTTCAGGTGTGACCAAGACATCCCTACAACGGCCAGACAATAAAACAAGGGCGGTAGTGCTAGTTCCAAGTACTGAGAGTTTGTCAAGCCCACATCTTCTCAGACAGGTCCCTCTCCATCCCAAACTCATTTCATCTGTGCAGTGCTTGTAAGTCATTCCAGAGGAAAAGACTGAAAGATTGCCTCAGCATCACTTCACAAGGCTGCACTTAGTGACCATGGGCAAGGTTAACATGGAGTGGATACTGATTTTTGCTGTCTATCAGACAGAAGTGACCCGAGGCTAGTCATTATACTTTCTTTCCCCAAATTAGTCAATAATAATGTTTTTATAGGTAATATATCTAACCTGTTGCAAATTTGTTTGCTTCTACTGATCTAGGTAATTCTGCAGAGGGTTTTATTTATATTTAGTACTGCAAAAATGTCCTCCTGCTCTAAATATTAAGTATATTCAGGGCTCCCGAGGTTTCTATGCTAGTGTAATTGGGGTCTAGACTGCTTTGGCCTCCTGAATTCTAACAGTATATGTGTGTAGATATAGTCTTAGATAAAACGCTGGTGTTCAAATTAAACAAGAAATCAGTGTAATTTTCAGTCAAAGTCGATGCACTTTATTAAGCTGAAGCCAAGTAATGCTCCCCTATCTGGCCAGACATGGGGAGGGCTTCTCTGCCCACAGAAAGCTGTAACGTGGAGAGCAACTTGGGAAAAAGCAGCTAACAGAAAACTTGTAGAATACCCTTCTAAAAAGAAATATATATATATATATTGTTGGGAAGACTGCTAGAGGAAATGAACATCTTAACCCTGTGATTCACCTGGAGCTCAGCTTGGGACTAAAGACTCAGGAAAGAAAATTGAGGTTGCCCTTACAGGAAGCTTTCATTTGTTCTGTGCATGCACCTTTCTACAAAAATGTCTAAAGATGGCAAGGATTTCTGGCTTACTCTCTGCTGGCATACAGGTTTCAGTAAAAATGCTGAAAGGTTGCCAGACATCTTTCAGTATGTTGAATTCATTAATGACTGAATGGCTTATATAAAATACTCCAAAACATAATTGGAACAGGACCTGGTTTGCTGCCAAATGTAGCTGTTTTCTGTTCATGTGTTGTGGTGGTGACTTTTGCTGCCTTTTGTCAGTCCTAGGCTCTTCTTCCAGGGCAAAAAAAAAACAACAATGCTTTGAGCAAGCCAAAGTCTCAGGATTTTAATTCTTGTACATGGGTAATGATTTGTATTTTTAAGCTAAGTTTTTCACCAAAATGTAAGGGGGCTTCAGTGTAATCTTTTTCAGGAGAACAGACAGTTTTGAATTGTAGCTGGTCACAGTCAAAACAGAATTGTCTGCCAGGATCGTAAAGAGTTGCTCAATTCATTAGAATTGCAAAGAAACAATATAAGCAATAAAATAAATAAATAAATAAATAAATAAATAAATAAAAAGGACATGCTCCTCACGTAGGATCGGGGTTAAGGCACTGCTAAAAAAAAGGAGTCCTGGTTGTTTATAGAGGACTCAGCCATCCTGTCACATAGCATGTAAAGCCTCTACACAGATACAGAGTTGTCCCCTGTCATTTGCTGCCACGTTCAAAGTATCCGTACTGCTCCTTTACCCAGGCACTGCTTAGTAACTGAGGATGATTGTGATAGCCATTCCCAAGGCTACAAGATGTAGGTGCTGCAGACCCAACCTGTCAAATCAGAGCTGTGGAAACCAAGCATGGGAGAAAGCCTGCATGGTAAGCGAGGGACTGCTGAAAGCTGGGGGCACTGGTAATGCTCCATCCATTCGCCATCCACAGGAAGAAAACATCACCTGAGGGCAGACAGGACATGTACATCTAGCTACAAAGGCTGGGGCTATCCAAGGCTTCTACAGAAAAATTGGAATAGGGAAAGGAAAACTGGTTAGCGCCTTATAGATGCTTCCAAGATGGGGTGGCTTCTCAGCCAGAGCTGGTAGAGAGCTGTGTGATCTGGGACTCAAAGCAGCCTCCCACAAACATGCCATGTTTATAATATGAGTTAGTCTAGCAAGTTGGTTACCAGAGCCAAATGAATAGGAGAGTTTCCTCCAGACCACCTAGAAAGCAGAACAGAAGTCTGAATTCAAAGTTCTGGGAAGTTTTTGTTGTACCAGACTGAGAAACGAGTAAGACTGTGGACAAACTCCCTCTCTGGGAAACATGAAAGAAACCCACCACAGTAGACAGGCCTTCATGAGTAGCTCTCAGGATTCAGTTTGCAAAGGCCCATTTCATTGTCTGGAAATATTTAAAAGTGGCCAGGAAACACAGAACCTTAAGATTATGCTCCAGTCTTTCTGTCTGTCTTTCTGTCTATCTATCTATTGTTAGTTAAATGAAACCACATCCAGATCCAAATTCTAACATTTTTGCACATATGAAATTGTGCCTGGTTATCCCTGTCATATTGTTTTTCTCTTTCCACAAGGGAGGTTAAGTGTGGCACTCAGAGCAGAATTTCAGAGCAGCCCATACGGCTAAACATCACTCGCAGAACGAGCGTGTTGCCCTCCCTGCTCTCTTTGCCTCCATCATTACGGTCTTGCTGACCTGGCTGATAGCAATCAGGATCCTTGGGAGTCAGAGAGTTCAGCCATTCCTACAGAAATGTTCATCCAGCAGCTCCCTGGCCTGTCCGGATATCAGGGTAGGACAGGAACAGAGCCTCTGGGGGCTCAGTCAGCCCTTGCATGTTTATAATGAAGCACCAGAAAATCATAGTGCAAGAACTTGCCTTTCCCCACTGTGTCACGTCATTCAGACTTTCAGCATGTCCAAGGCATAATAAGAGCTATCTGAGACAGTTTAAGTAGACCCTCAGGCAGCAATCTCTCCTGTAATCTGAAGGATTAAATTCATAGGGGCATAAATCCACTGAATCATTTGATGCTGTCATTGGTAGAAAAGGAAAATTTAAAACTGAGTTTTCTCATGTTGCCTAAACATCTACCTTGTGAAGTGGTATAATCTCGGGCTTTCCAGACCTGAAAGAATTAATATACATTTTGCACTTTCACAGATACTGCATGAGTTTTTGCTCTAAGCGCATAATCAGTAGTTTTATCTCTCAGTTCTCTTATTTCAGAGAAGTTAAAGGCTCTTGTTGTGATCTTTCATACGCCTAGAGCCAGTTTTTAAATTACTCCTATCTAAAGTTTCATAAAAACATATGCTTCAGGTCTCCAGCAGGTCTGATAAATGCTTCCATCTGTAACCTACTATTTGTAACACTGTATTAACACCTACCTTATGCTTTTTTACACCTTTTATAAATTTTGATGCATCTAGGGGCAATTTAATAATGATTTCTATGTTCTCTTCTAGTTAACATACACCAAGCCAAGCTAAAGGAAAACATTTTATAAAGTTTGGTGGCAAGAGTAATCAGTAAAAGTGAAGTGAAATGAATGTTCTTGGGTATTCATGTAGTTTCTTAGAAAATACTTGACTCTTTCAAAAACATACTAGTAAAAATTATCTTCAGGCATTTAATATAGCAGGAAGGAATACAGACAATGTATGCATGGCACAATATTTCAGAGGGATTTAACTGCAACTGCCAATGACACTATCAGCTGATTCTAGGAAACAGTCCAAAATATTTGTGTAGAAGCTAGGTCTTGTACAGAATAGCCTTATTTATCCCGCTACTATGCCAAGAACTGAAAGCTTACGTTATTTGAGGATAGGCTGGCAGAGTGTTACTGCTTCGTAATTGTAATTGAAAGACAGAGGCACTTAACATGTATGGAATAAATGGAATAATGCTTCTGTTTATGCCAATGTACATTTTAGTAGGTCTCCTTAAGAAACACGTTCTAAAGCATTCCAAAATTAACTGGTTTTGAAATTGTGTATGTCAGCAGCCATGTGGTGATCATTTGGAAGAGTTTGCTGATATGGGATATTGGTGATAGATGCAGGATACTAATGCGACAATTAAAGAAAACACGTCTCCAGTTTTCTGTACTGAAAATATTGCCATAGCTGCATTCTCACAGGCTTGGTAGCTCAGGACAAGAGGAGGTCCAAATTCCAGCTAGCCTTATGGATGCTTATGGGGCATTCATTTTTCCAGTTTCTGCAGAACTATTCTCTATGGGATGGTCGTCTTACTATGAGCCACAATCTGGAATGGAGCTCGCTACAACTGTTTTACACTTTCAGTAGAATATCAGTTTGCCAAAACTTCAGTTTTTCAGGGCAGTCTGTATCCTGGCTTTGGTAGGAACCTTTTCCTCATTCCAGTTCAAATTACTGGTGAAAATGTCGAAGGCTGACAGAGAAGGAAAGAGATATCGATATGCCCCACAGGCATAGTTTTCAATTATGCCCATATTGTAGGTGGAATTTTCCAAAGCTACTGTATTGGCATGGTGCTTTGCATCACTGACTGAGGAAGCCTCTAGGGAGGAGCAGGATGCACAGACCATCTGGCTGAGTCGAACTCACACTTGATGTTATCCAGGTTTCGATCACGGTGATCACTGTGCCTCAGAGCAGGTCACTAAAAAAGGGCTCCAGTCCCTCAATGCCACAGAACTATGCAAAACTTTGATAATTGTATGGACTGGAAAATGCTTCTTCAAATCCAAACAGATATAAAAAGCCCTTTGACCTGAGCTGTAGCACGCACCATGTTCAACATGCAGAAGAAGCAAATTGCATGTTCCCTAGTTGCTTCCAGTGTGTTTTCACTTCTCACATCTGCTGTCCCTATCCAAGCCAGCAACAGGCTGGCAATGCAGACAGCACAGACTCTCCTCTGCTCAGGCCTCTCCAGAGATATTAAAAACAAGAATGATATCGGGGAGTGGAGAGAAGGATTAGGCACTGAATGTCATCATCAAAAGAGAAGAAAGCTGAAATACAAGGTGGGGAGGTTACTGGATTTCTGAGCAGTGTGGGAATGTGAAAGGGGGTTGCAGACACGGTGAGGAGCACCAGGCACTGGCACAGCAGAGAAGCCCCAGCGCTTTGACCTTAGTTTCTTACACCGGTGACATAGGTCTGGGGTCTGGAGAACACTGGAAGAAGCACAGAGGAAAAGGGAGAATGACAAATGCAATTTAAATGGTGCATTGAGTGTCTTGGCTATAGTTTTCTTGTTTGTTTGTTTGTTTTAATTATTATTATTATTTGCTTGTTTGTTTGTTGTTGTTTTTTTGTTTCTAGATGCCTATGGGTAGAGAATGACACTCAACAGTTATAGGTGAATCTATGGCAAGATTTCTGTGTAGGTATTTACAATTTGCAAGTTAAATTGTACCATGACAAGTACTTCGATGGGGAGAGTTTCCTGATGTTAATTACTACAGTTTGAGGTCCCTGTGAGGTATTCTCACTGCACACTTTAAACTAGCATGGTTTATCATTTGCAATCCAGACAAGCTGTCTGCCTTGCAGTTTTAAGCAGTCTCTCCTTGCACTTCCCTCAACTTCATATGTACCAGCTCTGTGTCATATAACATTTCACTTGTTCCTTTTGTGAACAGAGGAAAATCTGCATGCTTCTAGGAGAAAGAAGGATAAAGCAAGAAATTTTAGGGAATAGGAAGTGCTAAAAAAACAGGTAGTGTGTCAAGAGAGGAGAAGCACTCCATGAGATACAGCCAAGCTCTAAGCCAAAGTGTGCGATTTTGTGTCCAGTGGATAAACATTTTTCTTTTCTTTTCTTTTTTTTTTTTTTTTTTTTGGTAAGTTTTGGCATTACATTGCCAATAGCAGGATTAGTAATCCATGTGAAATGACTTGTCTGGACTACAGAAAATAGGTGTTTAATTTTATTTTTCTGCCAGCTATACAAGGAGGAACACAGGTGCTTGGAGTAGAGTAGCTAGACCCAGGTCACATACAGAGTGTGCAGATGAGTACAGAAAATTTAAAACAGAATTCTAGAGTTAGAGGCCAGCACACAGAGATTTACTGAAATTTTCTTAGGCTTCTAGGAGGATTTGTGTATGGACCTTTTCAAAGGCAAAAGAGAAAAGTATTTTAATAGTATTTGCTGAATCCACAAATGAAATCTTCCTAGAACTGATCCTAGAACTGATGGAAGGCTTCTATCAGTCTTTGTTCCGTGTCCTCCCATGTGTGTCATCTGTATCATTTACCAAAGAGCAAATGGCACTATTTCATACTGCTTGTGATTTTCTCTGAATCCTTTCCTACTGGTATGAAAATCACCATGTTACACACTTAATCCAAGGAAGTCCTGGGAACTACCAGGAGAGAATGAATAAAGAAGATTGTAGTTCATGTACAAATACATGAACTAGTAATGATGTCATTTATAATTAACCTTCAAACATTGTACAAGGTAATTTCAATACATTATAACCCCAGGATTAGCAGTAAAATATCCGATCTCTTTTTGCTCAAGTTCTTGGTGAGGTCAGAGCATGAATAAATTAAACAAGCCAAATGAAAGGAAAAAAATTAACCTCACAGACTTCACATTTAAATCATCTACTGTTATTTTACTTCAGTCCTTCCTGTCCTCTGTCTACAACATTACAAGCCATTTAGATTTTATTTTTAACACTTATGTGAGAATCTTGATTTTCTCCCCTTCTTTCAACCTGAATAATGTGGGTCACCTCTATCTTATTATCTCAAGTGAGTTCAATGAAATGTTTGTTCCTGTTTTGAACAACTCAGCATCCTTCATCCCCTTCTGTCATTGCCACTGCTACTGTCAGCACCATCACCATTATGAGAGGAGATCCAGGTAAAGAAGCTGATCTGATCTTCCCTGGGAGGCTGACTGTTTAATTTGGGGCTGCTGGAGTTCCTTTCCGCAGAACACTTCTGTCCTCCAGCCTGCTGCCAGTAAAGTGATTCAACTGCCTATTTTGTTTATAATTACTGTTAACATTTATAATCTATTCCTTTTTAATACTCACATTGATTTGTACTAGTATTACTGAAGTATTAATTCTTGAATCGACTAAGATGATTATGCTGTCATTTTCAGTCCTTGGACATGGTACAATGTCTTTAGTTCTTGTTGGAGTACAGCTCCTACTTGTGTGTGGCTCAATGTAGAACCCATATAATAAAGCCTTTTCCTCTGGTGCTTCATTATTTCCTGGTGCATAACAACAATTTCAGAGTTACAGAACTAGCAGACACCATAGCAGCAGAAATCAGCAGCTTTGTAAAGAAATCTGTTCTGGCCCATTCCCTAGAGAAACTAAAAACTTTTAGGTAGCTACAAAAGATGACAAAAGTCAGCAAATGACAAAGAAAAGTTGCTTAAAATGGGTTTTCAAGAAATGTCACGTTGTCACTTTATGGACTAAAGCAATAAGATAACCATGATCCAAATTAATTTGGGGTTAGTATAGTAAAAGAATCTAGCACATCAAGTGATTAAATGATTTAAATTTATATCCTGTTGGCTTATGATTAGTGAAGGGCTTTAGAAGATTTTTATGCTTTTTGACTGGGAATTGTTGTAGCTTTAAGCTCTGAGAAGGAAGTCTGTGATAGCTCTCTGAAGTTAGCAGAGCTAAATCTGGCAAACTGAAGATCTGAGAGCTGTTAAGGGAAGGGGTACAGATGTGTTTACCTGGTAATTGTATAAAGAGGTTTGACCACCCAACTAACAAGTTATTAGGTATATGCAACAAGTTCAGGAACATAAACAAGGTTAGGGAATCATAATCCCAAGTTCAGGAAGTCTTCTATGGTTTATGAGACAGTCCAGTGTTGTCTCAGTCATAATGAGACCCTCAAATACTAGCTGAAGTCCTTGGAAAAATGAGGCTATATTGCATAATGCCTTCTTAGTAATCAGGTGAAGTTCATCTATCATAAAGAAGGACATCATTATTTTTTTTCTGACATATTTTGTTATTTATATTTGTTATTTGTTAGTATATCAATAAAATGCAATAAAATATAAAAATATTTTATATTTTATAAAATTAATTATTTTTTTTAATGACTACATTGCAAGATTGTGATTTAGGTAGCTACATCAGCTACGTAAACTAAAGAGTAATTCTGAAACTCTGAAAGGGCGTATATAGTGTGTTGACATGTACAGTTTGGGAAAAACTCTCATTACAAAAGAACTGGGACCTCTTGGTTATTCTGTGGTATTGTTATCAGACCATTTGCCATTTACTAGACAATGTAAGGTCTTGACATTTTTCCAGCTTCATATTTCTATAATCCTATAGTAAAATATTCTTAAGTGTGGACATTTTAATAACTGGCCCTTCACGGTTTTTGATTGCTTATTTTATTCCAAGTAATTCCAAAAAGTTATAGCTTTTTATTGTACTAGAACAAGCTACGTATTGGGAAGGAATGTCTCCTTTTCCCATAAAACTCATTGACATATACACACTTTAAAAATAAGCTTTTATGAAACATTTTGCAGTTACTTTTCATATGTTTAGAAAAACATAGCAGAGAACATTGGTTTCATAAAAATATGTGAGACCTTGATTTGCAAAATGAATTCAACCTGCAAATAGTAGGTAACAAATCAGTTATATTTGATCTTATACAAGAGGCATATCCTGCTCTTCGTCTTTTTTTTTTTTTTTTTTTTTTTTTTTTCTTAATATAATATAAAATGAATAGGGAATGAATAAATGCTTTAGAAAAGTCTTTAGATTTTAAAAGACTTTAGGGATAAAGTTTTTTGCCAAACTCAAAGAGATGAAAGCCAGAGCGCATTTTCAAAGACTCTAAAAATTTGGAGCAACTCAAGTTTAAAATTCTGAGATCTCGATTACTTGTGAGAGATTATTCTGAAGTTACTATACTTCTAGTATAGGTAGAAATGTTTCACACACTAAAAAGAGAATTTTCGGTTTTAATGATTTCCAGTGGAGCTGTTAAAGACTGGAACATGGAAATGCTAAGCTTAAGGCATCCTTTTATTTTCTTGTTGAAATGTTAAAAGCAATATAACAATTAAATTGAAGAAAAGTTACAAGTCTGGTGAATATATAGTAACAAGCTGCATATTCATGAGCTGAAGGTATTCACATGGAGGTACTGAACTACTGAAAAAGGGACTTTTATTTTTTTTCTTAATAAACCAATTTATAAAATCAATATAAACTTCCAGTTCCCAAAATATTGTTCAAAGAAAAAGTACAGAACCTCCAGAGCTAAAAAAGTGGTTCTTTATTACACTTTCTCCTCTCCACTCAGCGTGTTTCTACAAGGAAGACAGGAAAAGAAGAGAGGACAACTGCAAAGCATCAAGATGAAAGAAATACTTAGGCTGACACTATTTCTTCAGCTCAAAGGTATCAGACTGCAACTTCTCAGATGATTTTGCCAAAACACAGCACAGAGGTTAGGTTAAAGATCTTCCTTTAATGATTGTAGTATGACATAAAAGATGCCTCTCTAATTTAAGCACGAACAGAAATGTTCATTAACAAAATTCTATTTTGAAAGTTGACATGAACTAATCTCAGCAGAAATTCTTAACAACTATTAATTTGCTGAATAAACTTTTTGAATGTCTCCTTTGGAGTGACTGACTTAAACAGTTCCACAGATGCTTTGGAGAGCACTGCTTATAACTAGCAAAGTGACAGGCATGTCCCTGAATAGACATTCAGAGAGGTCATTAGTATTGGGTCTGCTCTCTCTTACTTCTCTGGCTGCTGCTGCTGCATGTGCTTTGAATAGGATTACTTTGCACTGCATTGACACATCCCCGCCTGCCTGCTGGCCTTAATACAATTCCTATTGAAATCAACTCCAGATAAATTCAGAATGTGCCACAATGTGCTTAGTCTTCACAAATTTTAGCTTCTTTGATTATGCTGTAGATGTTCTTTTAAGATGACAGATAGCCCAATTAGTATTGGCTTGTAGATTAATTAAGCAATACCGCTCTTCACAGCATTATTATGTACTTTTCTTTTATGCACTTCAGCTCATCAATATGCAAGATTTTTGATTTTGAAATGTATCATGGAAAAACTTGGCCTGGTTGCTCTGTATGACGAGGAAAATTCTCTCTCAGGTGTCTGTTACCAGGTTCTCTTAGTAACAAAAGCATTTTTCTGAAAGGATTTTGTTTACCTGCAGAATGGGGCTATTTATTCTCTAGTAGAAATAAAAATAGATATGAAATATGTTGAAGTATACAGATCTCTTTAGACTTTCTGGAACCAAATGATAAGTCAATCACCAAAGAACTCTCATGCATCTTGCACATTGCAATGAAACAAGCAGATATGCAGGGGCATAGCAAGAAACAGAATGATTTTTAATATAAGTTAAAGTCTTGGTGGTCTTGTTTCATTTCCTAGAATGGGAATTAATTTTTTGGAAATGCATTGGGGTCTTTGGATACAAAGAGAGCACTGGCATAATAGATGATTGTACAAGACCCGATGCTAGGCAGACCGACCCATCCCATGTATGTGGCTTTTAATATTTTCTAAGAAATATTGTAGATTTTCTTGTGATACTGCATCCAATTGTTATGTACAGGAACTCTTCAGAATATTTATTTCCTCAAACAAAATTAATAAATATGTCCAATCATCCCACAGTATCCATGCAGCATTTTCCCCTTTCTTTTCTTGCATAGATTTCCTGTCTTCTTCCTGGTTTTGTTAAAAATAAATAAATAAATAAAATAGACTTGGAGCAATTGTTATGTGCATTGCAGCTGCCACAGAAGCAGCCTCCCTGCCTGCCTATTTGCAGAAGCATATGTAGATTGACCAAGAGCTTTGAATTGTTTTCTCTTGTTTATCATCTGTCCCCTGATTCAGGAAGGCACTGGGACAGCTATCTAAATACTCTCATAGAAAAGAGGTGCTTTTGTAAATTAGGAACTCTGATAGCAAACTCCTACATAAAGACTGCTTATTTCTAAACCAACACTATCTGCTAGGTAAGAAGCAGTGTAGAGATGAGAAAAATTACTTAGAGAGATGTGAACTATTTGCCAGAATGACACATGCCTAGCATCTTGGGGACTGACTAAATTTAGAAATATAATGTCCTAATTCCTTTCTTCTGCCTGATACAGTAGCTCAAATGTCAATTATATAAGCAAATGAAATATGGCCTGTTTGTAAAGTACAGTTTGAAGAGTCCAAGCTTTGATTTACAAATAAAAATTTCATAGATCTTGTGGGTTTGAGATTATGTTCTATTCAGGCACGGAATTTACCTAATAAACTGAGTCTGGAGACATTGTGTGGCACTGAATTTGAGAGTAAATATTTTCTATTTAAAGACTCCAAATATAAAGCCCAATTATGACATTAAGGGTCAGTATGCAAGTATTTCACTGTTTATCATTTTAATAAGGGATAACAAGCTGTTTCTGGTTAAATACATTTTAGGAAGGGAATGAACAGTGCTACAGTGAAGGAAATGCAGGAGTGACAGGAGAGGAGACAAGGAACAGGCAAGAGGTAGGCAATGAGAACAGGGGAAATGAGGGAAGATGAAACACAAATGGAGGACATTACCCATAATGAAATAGTTGTGTTTTTGTAGATGTAATGGTCAGAGGTTACAGGAGAGGCAATATTTGCAGGTGATATCATTGCTAATGATTTATAGCAGTTGGTTTAATAAAATATATTAGCTTTGTCTATAAATGGGCCTCTGACAACCATCAGAAGTAGCTGAAAGTCTTCTGTCAGAAAATTTGACTGGCTTGGGAATTTGTCTAGTTGTTTTTGTTTTCTTTTGTTAAAAGTGTATTAAGAAAATATTCACTTTTTTTTTTTTTTTCAGGATTGTGTGGAAAATCCTTAATCCTAAATCCGTCAAACTTTACATTTTCCTGTAAAAAAGTTTACTATGAAAAACACAGCTAGCAACAAAAAAAAAAAAAATCACTGAAAATTAACATCCAATTTTTGCCAAATAATGTAATTTCTTATTGAGTGTCATCAAATGTGACAATATTTATCAAGCAAAATTTTCAAAAAATCAGCAAGTGACGTCACTGAGTCAGTGGAGATAATTTTCTACCCAAAAGACTGCCCTGGCTCATGCCACCCACCTTCTCTTCTAATTGCCTAGCTGCTGTACTAATTTGTGACTATTTCCTAACACTGCCTCTGAAGAAAAAGAGAAAATGACATAGAGGAAAGGGGACCACACGAAACAGACCCTGAGAGCCATGTGGTAGGGATCACACGGTCAGGAGCTGCACTGCAGCTTTACAGTGTCTTTGAGAAACTACAGAAGATGAAGCAGCAGTTGCTGGAGGGTATCTCAAACAGTGGCAAGATATGCCATTAACATGCTGTCCCCAGTATATGTAGGGAACAAACAAAGATGGGTATATGCATCTCACAAAGAAGATGGATCCCATTAGGACCACCTGCTTTGCTCAGGGTTACCCCAAAGGCAGAAGGTTTCTTAGAACCTCTTCTTCAGTCATAGGAGCCAGTCATAGGAGCCTCTTCTCAGCCTCAGACATGCTCCTGTATTACTATGCTCCAAGGGCATAACTTGGAAAGAGAAGATGGGCAGGAACTTCTTACGGATTGCAGTGTTGACTAGGGTTGTGATGGCCACAGATGGCTTCATGTTCTTCTCAGTAGTGTCTGTTGCTGAGATAAGGGAGAAAAGTAAGGCCAGAGCAGGCACACAGGGCCTGGAAAGCATTAGTGATGCTTCTGTTGTGAGGTACTTGCACAGGCTGTACAGGCATTTGGGGCAACCTGTGCAGTGGCCATGGCATGTCTGTTCCCCAGCATCTGTGTCCAGCTGCCCAGATCTCCATCCCACTGAGACCCTGCAGGATGCAGGGCCCAATATCATTGTGCAGGTGGCCTGGGCTCAGAACTTTATAGGACTTTTGCCAGGGTTGCTTACAAGTAGACACACAGCTTGGATGCAGCCACCTTCGTTTGGGAGCAGCAACTTTTGGTGTATGGACATAGGCTGAGCTGTACCTCTTGGCCATATGGTCAGAAACAACTGTCAGGCTCCTTCTGGTTACTAGTGTAGGTATAGAGATTGTCCTCTTTCAGGCAGCCAAGCTGATATGTGTAAGAATCACCCTCCACTCGACCACCCAGCTGATTTTAGCTTTTCTCGACAGATCCCTGCATTGCTCCATCTCTCTGTATGTGGGCCTCTGAGCTTGTGCTGCTGACTCACTTCTGTCATCAGCCATGGAAAAGCGTGGCCTCAACTTTTCAACACCTTTGGCCCTTCTTCAGGAGTTGCAAGGGGTTAAAATAGCTTTTTATTATTATTATTTTTTTATTTTTATTTTTTAGTGACTGTGGGTTCTGCCCTGTATCCCCTATGTGTCAGTGTAGAGCATGGAGAGAAAGTGACAGCAATGCATCTACAGACAGCATTGCACTACTACAGCAACAATCAAAGCAGAAAGCATTACCTTACACTAGATCACCCTTTCAGATCCTATGAAAAACAAGGAAGAACAAGGGGAGAAAAGGAGATTCTTTGTGAATGGCAGGTAAGGATCGAGTGCACAGGCACGCAAAGAGCAACCACACTTTTTTCACGTTATTTTCTCCTTTTCTGCTTGACACATTGATCATTGAAATGTGTGCAGGGCTCAGCTCTCAGGGAGCAACTCTGCTATATCAGAGGGGAAATACTTATGCCAAGAACACGACATTTCATCTCCTTCCTTTGCTGTTCAAGTAGGATTATGATAGCTTCTCAGCTAGCATTAAAATAAGCTGAAATTCTTCAAGTCAGTGCTATTTAAATTAAATTTAGCGTTATCCTCCTGCACTGTGGAATAAAACAAGTATTTGTCAGTGTTCTAGGTAGAGAGGAGCTAAGATCAAATATGCCCTTTGGGTGTAGAAACCTCTTTCAACAACAATAAATACAGCAAATTCAATACTTGTCGTGTACTAAATTCTTACACAGATTCCTTCTCTTTCAGTCAATTTCAACAGATTCACTGGCCCCCAAATGCTTTGTTATAAAGACTGATAACTGCCACTGTAATGTGAAGCAGACCCATCCATTATCCAAATAACTTTACATACCAGCACTAATATTTTAATTCCCTTACCAGTATTGCAGGTCATCTTCATGTTCCACACGAGCACTCCCATCCCAAGTTCTTGGGGACTGAGATGCAACTGCAGTTTCTAGACTGTTAACACTTACATGCACGGCTTACAAGATTTTAAGTGACATTTCATATTAACAATACCAGAAATATAATGGTTTGTCACTGAAAGGCAGATTGTTTCACACATAAAAATTCTTAAGTTTTCTTCCACTAAAATTACAGTATTCCATACATCTCTTAAAATGGAGGTAACCTTCATTTTTCTGCTATTAGAACATATTGAAAAAATTAAGAAATCCTTTCTTGTATTTATTTGGCCTCAAGCTCCTGTATTCCCCTCTTCTGCCCATTCTTCTAATGTCAGATGATATTAACAATTTCCTTCTTTTCTTTTTGCATATTCTCAACACTTTCTTTGCAGATGTTAAATATGATACTACACTTCTGGCATGAAGGACATTTTTTGTGTCTAAAGTAAAATACAGTTCTATGCTCTAAATGTTGCCAATATGCAATGACTCAAGAGAAACGCATATTGATGTTCCAAGGCTGAAGGTGCTTACGTTGGAGTTCAGAAAGGTGACTGAGAAAATGATGAGACCTGGTCATTGGAAGAAACAATTACATTGTACTTATGTGAGTTTCCTGCTTGTATTTGACCTGACATTTTAGAGGAATGAACGTGCCCAGATTCCTACATGTACTGATCTGGCAGTGGCAGAAGCAAAACCTGCACACCACGCTGTGTTTCTCAGGATCTGTGTGTGTAAGAGTGGTTTAAAATGCCTAGTTCACAAGGTAGCACTTTTCTATCAACGTGAGTGTTCACAACACACCATAAATCATAGCAGGGCAAGATAGGAAGACTACTTTGGTATAGGATGACCCTAAGCAAGAAGTTATTATGCCAGGTGGTACTCCCTTGACTGTGCTGTAGGTGTAATTATGCACATGGTCACATGGTCCTTTGTTATCAACACAAGAAAGCAAGACAAATATTTATATCACTATTCACTTCTGCTACAGTCATCACTTCTCTGTGCATTAGTTTCAGCAGGAAAGGAAACCAAAACCAAATATGATTTAATAACTTGAAAAATTTATGTGGGAAAGAAACTTTCAACAATTTACCAAAGGTCATGGGAATCTGGTGAGGTCCCTGCTGACTGGGAGCTAACCAGTGCTATACCCATCTACAAAAAGTGCATGAGAGAAAACCCAGGAAACTACAGACCTGCTAGTCTAACCTCTGTAGTGGGAAAAGCCATGAAGAAGGTTATTTTGGGGGTTATTGAAAGTCAGTTAAAGAACAAAGCTATTATCAAGCACAGTCAACATGGATTCATCAAGGGAAAGTCCTGCCTTAGGAATTTGATCTCCTTCTATGATAAGGTCATCTGCTTGGTGGGTGAAGAGAAGGCAGCAGACATAATCTTTCTAGGTTTTACTAAGGCCTTTGATACTATTCCTCATGGCAAACACGTCCTACACGTCCTTAGGGACAAATTGTCCAGCAGGTTCACACTTGGCTTGGTGAAGAACTGGCTCAACGGTAAGGCTCAAAGGGTTGTAGTGAACAAGGCTACATCTGGCTGTTGGACAGCCACCAGTGATGTACCCCAGGGCTCAGTTCTAGGGCCAATTCTGTTTAACATTTTTACTGCTGATTTGGATGCAGGACTGGAGTGCATCCTCTGGCTGGAGAGCAGCTCTGCACAAAGGGATCTGGGGGTGCTGGCTGACAGCAGGCTCAACAGGAGGCAGCAGTGTGCTCTGGCAGTCAAGAGAGCAAACTGCGTTTTGGGATGCCTTAAGCACAGCATAGCCAGCTGGTCTAAAGAGGTGAGTCTCCCGCTATATTTAGCACTGACTTGGGTTCACCTTGAATATTGCAAGTGGTTCTAGTCTCCACAACATAACAGGATGTTAAGGTCCTTGAAAGAATCCAGAGGAGGGCAATAAAGCTGGTAAAAAGGCTGGAAGGCATGTCCTATGAGGAGAGGAGACACTTGGGTTGTCTAGTCTGTAGAAAAGAAAGCTAAGAGGTGACCTCAGTGTTCTCTACAACTTACTGAGGAGGGGAAGCAGAGAGGGAGATGCTTGTCTCTTCTCCCTGGCAACTGATGACAGGATGCATGACAGGGAATGGCACAGAGCTGTACCAGAGGAGGTTCAGGCTAGGTATTATGAAAAATTTCTTCACCATGAAGGTGGTCACACACTAGAGCAGGCTTCCTAGAGACATGACGCCCCATGCCTAAAAGTGTTAAAGAGGCATTTGGACAATGCCCTCAATAACATGCTTTAACTTTGGGTTAGCCCTGAAGTGGTCAGGCAGTTGGTCTTGATGGCACTTGTAGTTCCCTTCCAACTGGACTGTTCTAGTCTAGTCTAGTCTAGTCTATGCTGTGCTATGCCCTTCTATTCTAAACTTCCTACCTAGAACATCATGCATGTATCAATCTCCAGAAAAATGAAAAAAAAAAAGATTTAAGAGAAGTTTGAAAATGAGGTGGGAGCCTAGCCATTTGTCATTAAAACTCCAAGAGCCTTTTCTCCAGGCCACTTACCCCCTGTGCTGTCTACCAACAAAGCAGTTACTTGCTGACTTATTTTAGGAAGAAGTATGCAAAAGCTAAATATATCTCAGTCATAACTGTTTATATTTGAAACACCTGCACAACTGGTTACAAAACAAATGTTCCCCATGAAATGCACACAAAACATGCAGGAACCCGTGACATGGCACCAGGAGCTGCAATCTGGGGGTATTCTGAACTCATGAAAACACTTTTTTTACTCTGAGTGTGGTCAAACAGAGAGGTTGTGGAGTCACGTTTGTTGTAGGAGTTCAAAACCTGACTGGACACAGCTTTGGATAACACCTGCAGTTCTTGTAAAAGAAAGGTTCACACATCATGTGAAGTCTACCCACATACATCTTCCTGCATGAAAGTGCAAAAGGAGCTCATGCAGACCAAAAATCTATGACTCCCAGGTAAATAACTGCACAGATTTTGGGGCATACAATGAAAATAGGCTGAAATAACGTGACCTGCCCTGTTCTCTCTATTTATCGTATTAATTTTTCTCTTAGTTGCTAGTATTGACTACAAAAAATCCTGAGTATTAAAGGCAATACAACATAATTGTGTCATTACTGTAAATACTTCATGTGGGAAGTGTGTGCAGCTGCAGCACTGTGTGGCGTGGGGAGGAGGGGAATGCACTGCGTCAGAAAGAAATCACAATCTTTCCCCAGTAACTACTTCTCATTTCCACTGTATGTGACTCAGACCTCTAAGAATTTTAGGCAAGGCTTGCAGGCACCTTAAGCATAAGCTATAAAATAAACTGCTGTTGCTCTTCAAATACATGATGTTCTGAGTGTTCATCAGCCCTCACAATTCTGTTCTTCCTTTTCAGAATATTGAAAGTCTAAGGCAGTTTTAATTCCTCTTCACAGCACTGGTAATGATAAATAGCCTGATATTCACAAAAAATATTTTCTGCACAAGCAGACAATTTACCTGCCACCCCCCAGCACTATAAGGAATGAGGACTTGCTGGCTCTGAGGTGAGTCGCTCTTCCTCCATAAGTGTAAGTCCAGCTGCCTTTTGAAATCTTCAGACTTCTAGGGTGGCCACATGTCTGCCACTTTATGTGGGAAAAACCAAAATTTGGGACTGTATTTGGTATGGAATTTACCACCAAATAGTTTCTTTCAGTGCCTTTTATTTTTCTAAGACAGACAATGAACAACAGTTTCTCCAATGCTGCTCACGATTTCATAAATTTCTGTGATATCTCATCCCCCTGGATTGCTCTTTTCCTGACAATTTGGTCATTCCTTGTACAAATCGCATTCCATATTTTTGACTGATCTTGTAGCCTGTCTCTGTAACCTTTCCATGTGTATCATACTTTTAGAAATGGAACAATAGCAATATAACATTTCAAATAAGAGCACACCATCAACTTACACAGCTGAGCAACAGTTTTGCTCTGTTCCTTTTCTAATCTAACATTCAAGAGTTTTCTGACTGCTCCTGACTTATGCTAATAATTTTCTGGGACCACTGTAACTCCAAAACCTTGTTCCAGTTCACAGCCAACCACCATGTATGCAAATTCACAGCTACTTTTCCTGTGTGCGGGAAATTTCTGAATTGCATCTGCCATTTTCTCATTCAGTCCTTAAATCTCACACTGTTCTTCTGGAATTCCTCACACATAGCCCATCTCTGCATAATGTCTCCAGCAGCCTTTCCCACCTGACTGCTTATACTTTCTTATGGATCACTGGGAATATCTAGGACAATAAAGGTACCAATGGGATTGTAATGGTAACTTACTGTGAAAATTGACCACTTATTCTGACACTCTAATTATTTTTAACCAAGCACTTATCCACATGAGAAACTCCCCTTTTTTCCTCAGCAATTGAGTTTTAAATCCCATTGGAAGCACAAATTGTCACTCAGTTCCTGACAGCCCCACAAGACAAAAAGGTCATTCAACAGAAACAGCAAAGGATAATTTTCCCTCTGGATTTGTTTTTAGCCCAATCAATTTCATGCTGACTGTACTTTTATTTTTTTCATAAATACTAATGACAGTGTGTGCTAGGCTCCTGCAGCTAATCCAGGAACAAGACCTTCCCTGCATTGCATTGAAATGATTCCAGATCCATAGACCTTTAACCTGGAAACTGTGAAATTGGACAAATCTATGTATAAACTATGAGACTACCAAGGGAACAGTGTGCTCACAGTAACATGTAGCAAATTCATGACATTCAAACACTGCTTGCATAGGATGCTAAGACTGAGACTAGACGAGCAATGATAGGATATTACCAGGTAAATCCATCCCCAACTCCTACCTCTGTTTCTAACCACTGCCAGCAGCAGCTGGAGGGAGCTGTCAGAGAGTTCCTTGAGATGTCTCCATGTGGGCATTTAAGGTCAGCCCAGGGACCCAAGAGCCCAGCATGCATCATATCAGTGGCTGAGTACCAGGATCTGGAAAGACTTCAGATCCTCAAGACCTCAGTAGGAAGGACAGGGCCTACAGCCTGTGGCCAGAAAGACATTGCAGGCCGCAGTTTCTGCGGTGTGAGAGGGAGGCAGAATAGCTTGGGTGCATGGGGAAGTTGGCCACTGAAAGTAGACACAGCATTTGTCAAGTCCTCTGCGGTGGCTGGACCAGATCAACCCTTCCCCATGGAAGGTGAATTGAAGTAAATGCCAGGGAATGCAGAACAATCATCTTTTCTGAGCTTTGTTCCTCCATCTTTTCCTCCAGAAAAACTAATTGCTGAATCTGAAGCACACAGATCCCTGTCCTGCTACAGCTTATGCATAGCAGTACCCAAATGACTAAAATGAAGCAAAGTATAAGCACATGCACAAGTCAAGCAGTTTATCAGCAGACAGGTGTTCAGTGGTTCCTGAACTGATGCTGCCTGGGGCAGTACTGGTGTGGGCGTGCAGCGGACTGGAAAGAACAGAAGCGTTTCTTTGGAATATTCTTATGTCAACTGCCTTATCTTCTGCGTGATTATTATGCTATTCACCATCTCAGTAACACAAATGTCATTTTTACATCTAATTTTCTGTTCACAACATTTTTCCTCCCACCTCCACTCCACTCACTAGACCAGGATACTTGATGTACTGATGAAATTTAATGTATGTAAGCAAAAATACAGGCTGGGCAGAGAATGGATTGAGAGCAGCCCTGAGGAGAAAGAGCCGGGGCTGTTGGTTGATGCTCAGTGCACAAGGCTCAGCATGAGCTGGTGTTGTGCACTTGCAGCCCAGAAAGCCAACTGATGCAGCCTGGGCTGCATCAAAAGCAGCGTGGCCAGCAGGGCGAAGGAGGTGATTGTCCCCTTCTGCTCTGCTCTTGTGAGACCCCATCTGGAGTGCTGTGTTCAGCTCTGGGGCCTCCAGCACAAGAAGGATGTGAAAGCATTAAAATGAGTCCAGAGGAGCGCCACAAAGATGCTCAGAGGGCTGGAGCACCTCTCCTACGAAGAAAAACTGAGGGAGTTGGGGATATTCAGCCTGGAGAAGATAAGGCTATGGGAAGACCTTACAGCAGCCTTCCTGTACCTAAGGGGGGTCTGCAGGAAAGCTGGGGAGGGACTCTGTCAGGGAGTGTGGTGATAAGGCAAGGAGTAATGGCTTTAAATTGAAAGAGGATAGATTTGGATTAGATGTTAGGAGGAAATTCTTTGCTGTGAGGGTAGTGAGGCCCTAGCACAGGCTGCCCAGAGCAGCTGTGGATGCCCCATCCCTGGAAGTGTTCAAGGCCAGGCTGGATGGGGCTTCGGGCAGACTGGTCTGGTGGGAGGTGTCCCTGGCAGGGGGTTGGAGCTGGGTAGGCTTTAAGGTCCTTTTCAACCTAAACCATTCTGTGATTTTTTTAATCTATAAATCTATGTAAATGACATATTGTACCTAAAGCCATTATTGAGAAAAGGTCTATTATAAAGAGAACGTTTGTAACAAGAAGTATTGGAGGTGAGAGCTACAAACACACTAAAATTCCCACTGAAGTGCTTCAATTATTTCAATCAGTGAAAAAACTGTTCAGAAAAGGAGGATCAGCCTAAAAGTCAGGGAGGGTGGGGGTGAAAGCTTTCAGTGGTTTCTGATGAAAAGGTATTGAATTAAAACAACAACAACAAGAAACAACCATAAAAATATCTCAAAATAGAATGGAAGAAACATAGCACTGAAAAAATATAACAAAAAATATTTGGCTAAAATTTGTCATTTGATTTTTTTTTAATTTATTTTTTACTTTAAACACCAATTAGCTAAATTTTTTGAAAGAGCTATAGAAGCTTTTCTAACTTTATTGCAAAACAGTTGCTAGGCTTTAGGGCTGCAACAATCAAAAATGTGCAAACTTTTCCCATTGGACACAGGTCTTATCTTATTTATAAGGTCTAGGAAGTAGATGAAACTATGGTGACTACAGATAGGTATTTAGGCTTGCAAAACTAAACCTAATATCCTGTGCAACAGCCTCTCAGGAAGGCAGAAGGCCTCAGTTGCATGTGTGAAAGAAGGAAAGGGCAAGATTACTCGTGTTGGTTATAACAAACTTTCCATAACCACACCATAATGTATAGTTTCTGTTAATGTCCTGTTTCTTGAAGTGATGTGTCCCCCCCAATGCTTTTTTGAACTCCACTGTCGGAAGTGGCAGTAATAGGGTCAACAGCATCTCTTAGCCCACTCTCAAACCTATACCTGCCCACATATATATTGTTCTCCTAAACTGCCGTGAAAAAATTTAAACCAAATTCCAGAATAAGGGGGGATGGCAGAGGAAAAGTTTCAGCCATAGGGTAAAACATGAGCTTTCTTTCGTGTGCTCTGGACAGGTCAGGCAAGGTCAGGATATAGCATGCCACAGACCTGTAAAGAACTGAGCTTTGCTTTCCCTCTGCATTAGTGGCCACCAGTGTGAACAGAAAACTGAGCACACTGGAGTCAACACATCCCCATATCCCCTTCCCAGCACATTTTGTACCTCACGAACAAGCCATTTTCAGAGATCTGTATGCCTTCCTTGACACAAGGCAGAACCCTGTCAGATATTCCTCTGTGTAAAGATGGAAATATAGCATAATTAATACATGAGTTTAAGCATAGTCAACAGGCAACCTTCACTTTTAATGATGCCTGATGTCCAGAACATTTACTAACATCTCCATTTACTTTTCACTTTTATCCATATGCAGCAACGATGTTTAACTTCACAACAGATTAGTGAATGCCATAGCTTCTGAAGAATTAGTAAAATGTTACCATAAGAAAGCATTTAAATCAAACTCCACTCCCCAAATAAAGCACCAGGAAAAATGGACAATTCTATGGCCTATTGTTAAAGAAAGTTAATGCCTTCCTTAGCCATACTTGGAATTGCTGTCTGTCTGCTGACCTTGAACAGCCAGACATATTATTCCACTTTACTCTCTGCCTGCCCAGTAATTTTTTCCTTTTGCTCTTCATCAGCATTTTGTCATATCAAGCATACAGCAATAGCACGAATGTTTATCTTGTTGAGATCCAGCCAAGGCATGAGGCACTACAGGAGACATATTAGTCCTCCAATGCTATATAAAGGTAACATCTGTCACTGATGGGTGAGTTTTTCCTTGCCTGGAGTTGTGCTTCTACTCATCAGATTCACAGAAATGGCTTGGCATTGCCCTGCTTGCGTATTCTAGAAAATTCCTGTCTCTAAGCGTAAGCATTTGCTTTCTCTGACCAGCCAATATTGAAGTAGGTGAAACATCTGTAGTGATCCCACTGTCCAGGTGACCCAGTCCTAGCTGAATCAGCAACTTTGTCTTTTACAAAACGCCAGGTGGCATTTGCTTAGTTTCAGCTCCAGGCTCAGACTCCAATATGTCATCAAAAAGGATCATCAAGACACATATTAATGGTAAAAGGGCAACTATTCAGGAAGGACTCAACCAACCTGAAAGAAAAAGGTGGGTTCTCTGCCTCGCTCTTTACTAGTAAGACCAGTTGTTTTCTGGGTACCCAGCTCCCTTTCCAGGTGGAAGATAAGGACAGGGAGGAGAATGAAGCCCCCATAATCCAAGAGGAAATAGTGACCTGCTACACCCCTTCGATGCACAAAAAGTCTATGGGAGCAGATGGGATCCACCCAAGGGTACTGAGGGAGCTGGCAAAGTGCTCACCAACCCACTTTCCACCATTTATCAGCAGTCCTGGCTGTCAGGGGAGGTCCCAATTGACTGAGGGCTAGGAAATGTCACATCCATTGACAAGATGGGCTGGAAGTAGGACCCAGGGAACTACAGGCCTGTCAGCCTGACTTTGGTGCCTGGGAAGATTATGGAGCAGATTATCTTGAGTGCCATCATGCGGCACATACAGGACAACCAGATGATCAGGCCCAGTCAGCACAGGTTTACGAAAAGGAGGTCCTGCTTGATCAACCTGATCTCCTTCTATGACAAGATGACTAACTTAGAGAATGAGAGAAAGGCTGTAAATGTTATCTACCTAGACTTTAGTAAAGTTTTTGACACTACTTCCCAAAGCATTCTCCTGGAGAAACTGGTTGCTCATGCCTTGGATGGCCATATGCATCACTGTGTGAAAAAAATGGCTGCAGGGCCAAGCCCAAAGAGTTGTGGAGAATGGAGTTAAATACAGTTGGTGGCCAGCCACAAGTGGTGTCTGTCCCCCAGGGCTCAGTACTGGAGCCAATTCTCTTTAATATTTTTGTCAATTATATGGATGAGGGTATTGAATGCTCCTTCAATAAGTTTGTAGATGACACCAAGTTGGGCAGGAGTGTTGATCTGCTCGAGAGTCGGAAGGCTTTATAGGGGGATCTGGATAGGCTGAATCAATGAGCCAAGATGTATGAGGTTCAACAAGGCTAAGTGCCAGGTCCTGCACATGGGGTACAACAACCCCATGCAGCACTACAGGCTTGGAGAAGAGTGGCTGGAAAGGGCCTGGGAGTGTTGTTCAATAGCCAGCTGAATATGAGCCAGCAGAGTGCTTAGGTGATCAAAAATAATACATTATAAAATATAAAAAACTTTCCTTTTCAAATCAAGCATTTTTGATAGCTAACATATAACTTTGCTCTCCTCTTCTACTTTAGCCATAGCTTTAGTCAGTTCCTAACAAAAATAGTGGGAAATCAGCATAGCTTGGGGAAAAATAAACAGTAGACAAGCTGAATATACATTTACACTTACAAGAATAACTTTTATAAGACTAGATTTTATAAGAAAGTAAAAGAAAGCCAACCATGTAAGCCTTCATCTGTAACCTGCATAGACTGGCATTAAGTGCTTTTGCCTCTATTAATCCAAAAATAGATATTTGCAAACAGAAAAATTTGGCTGTCATATTTTGCATTTGAGCTATAGTTCCAGTATTTTAAATTCTGAAGTATAATATATTGATTTTATTTGTTCTTAGAAAAATTTGACTTAAATCTATTTGACAAATAAAATATAACAAAGTCCATATGGTCACTCAGTCTGTTCTCACCACATAGCCTTAATACCTGGCAAAGGAAATTTCAGTCACAACACAAAAGTAAAAGCTGCACTCAGAGGCAAAACAGATAATGTTTAAAGTCTCTTAAGGGACATCACTAATGCACCTAATTAAAAAGGAACTCCAGCATGTGTAATAAATGGCACACAGATAAAAGGATGCTTGCCTCATGCAGAATTTTGATCAGCCAAAAACCTTTGGGGCAAAGACCAATGTAGTAAAATATCAAGCTATTACACCAAGTACACTTCTTGTAATAAAATCAAATTCTACCTGAAAGATTGGAAAGCAAACAGAACAGAAAAAAAAAAAAATAGCACACATTACTTTTATGTCTGTAGAGCACAACGTCAAAGAAGTCCTCTCATGCTTTGTGAATGATGGTGTAAACAAAACCAAGGAAGGCAAATCTGCTCTTCTCTTCAGTGCAGTCAGGCATAGTGAAGTGATGAAGTTGTCCCCTGTCTTGAATCAGAATGCCATCAGAAGGGGCACTTTAAATCTTCGCAGCCCTTCTAGTCAAGGGCCTCCAACTTGTAGCAGAGAAGTCTTAGATTAATTTAGGCCAGTTCTAAAACTTCATCCTCAGAAGTGCATTCCAAAATGTTTTCTCTTTAAGCAAATTCAGTAACTTAATAAACTGTCAGATAATGACGGGACAAGGGGAAATGGTTTTAAACTAAAAGAGTGGAGATTTAGATTAGAGTTTAGGAGGAAATTCTTCACTCAGAGGGTGGTGAGGCAGGAGAACGGGTTACCCAGAGAGGCTGTGGACGCCACAGGCCATTTTATGATTTTATGATTCTATGATGACCAGTTTAAGGGAGCCATCTCTGAGTGCCTAATGTAGGACAGATGAATCCCAGCCAGAAACTACTGGGAAGTCATATGGATTAGTCGTTAGGCATGTCAAGATTCAGAACTTGGACTGCAGTCACATGGCTGAAGTGATAATCCCTCCGACATCTGTTTCCTGAGAAATGCTGGGAAGAAAGCAAGCAGTACTTCTATCTGTAAGTACTGCTTACGGATTGACTAGTTGAATATGATTATCTAGTATTCCCAAAGCTTTGGGGACTTTGCAGCAATTTTATGCCTTAGAAAGCTACAAACATTGCCTCTGCCTTTATAGATTTCAGACAGTAAGCATGGTCTACTGTGTTTCTGCCCGTTGTGATAGCATTAGCCAGGCCTCAATGGAGTTGCAGTTAGCTTAAAATGCTCACCGAGATGTTTGTTTGTACTCAATTCTCACTACAATTTGCGGAGGTGCAGTGACAAGTTTGGCTGCTGGAGTCTTCCCAGATCACCTTGCCTGTACTGAATTTGGGGTATGGCTGTGGAGGCAAGAAGTATGCAGTGGTAAACATAAACTACTTTTACTCCTGTGATTTCCCTTACCCAGGAAACTCCCAACTGGGCTTCTGGCAGATGGGAGAGAAGAACACTGAAATCTGAAATGCTGACGGGTGCTCAAAGGAAGTGACACAGACTACCTGCCTCTGCTCATTCCTTTAGCAACAGGCCTAAGAGCTGCACTGCACCAGCTACTGTCCTGTCACCCCATGGATAGAGAAGAGTGGGTCCCATGGTCTCATCTCCTCCTGGCAGTGCTGCACCCAGCCACGTATCTGAGGCCTCCCTTCGCCTGCTTTGCACCCACACAATTACTCAGACTCCAACACTTTCTCAGTAGCCTACCAGGCCCCTTTCTCTCCTCAGCCCATACAAAAACATCTTGCAGCCCAGAACCATAAAAAGTGGAAATTAAAGGTTTTATTAGAAGTAATAAAAAATGGTATTTATGTTATAAGAAGCTAACAATTAAGCAAATACAGCTGAGTTAAAACAGGCTATGATTAGCTTTAAAATTAATAATGTGTAAGCATCAAATTCCAGTCACTATATGAGAGAAAGCTAATAAGGACATAAAGGTTTGTCTAGACATTGTTAGATGTCAGACTCCGGAGATACCAATCTATTTTTCAGTTGTATCACTGAATATGCTAATACTGAACCATATTCCTTTATTAAACCACAAAATGTTAAAAGCCAAAAAGCTTCATTTCAGTTAATAGGTAAAACCTACCTCTCATCTTTATGGGACTGTACATTACAGACTTCAGAAGGGTTTTAAAAAATCTCTTCTACATGTCAAGTAAAGTTGTTAAAGCATCATACTGAATATGCATACACATCATTTTCTCTGCCTAACACTGGCATGCTTCAGGATGCCAAAATGTGCTCCATTAAAAGAAGAACAAGGAGCTCTCCCTTCCCTTCTTTCCTTACATCTTCATGCCCAAAGTACTTCCTTTCCATTCCTCATGACAGTAGATTTGTGTTGCTGTTATCTTTATAATTAAAGATTAAGATAAGACAGCAACTAAGAATATCTCTGATCATAAGCTGATGTGGGGAAATGGAAAGAAACAACTTCAACAAATTTTAGCGATTTTTACAGAAAATCACTCAGCATAAAAGATCTATCTTAAATGTAGTCATGGGGAAGATTTTGTTTACCTACCACGGCACTAACAGTGAACAATGCCTTTACATGCCATTGCTTGCAACTTTCAAGACTTGGCCACTTCAAACAGACACTTTCCAATATCTTGTAAAGCATGTGTTAATGTGAGATACATAGATATCTAGTGGGTAATTAGTTGCAATTAAAGCATTAAAGTGTATAATTTCCTACTGGTGTTGATATCCAAATTGTTTGGGATTTCAGGAGCATTTAAACCACCAACTAGTCATCTTCCAGCTACATTCAAATTATTTTTCTATATTCAATGATAGTTACTACTGCTCTACTCCTATAGAAATGTTGTTGCTGTTGCCTGGAGTATTTAAACTGTATTTAAACTCCTTAGTCATTAAGTCTCTTAGCAGTCCATTTGGTAAGAAGTATGATAAAAGAACTTCATTTGCTTAACCAGAGTGGACCACTCTCTCTATATTTCTTGCTTGCACATGAAGAGATTCATTAGAATTCACAGACTATGGGAAGGAGAAACAGGAAATCTGAGTAACAAGGGAGAGGAGAGTAGAGGAAAGAACTCAAAGAAGAAGAAGAAACACTCCTGAGATATCATAGATGTGTGGACAAAATCATAGATGCACATCACACATCTATTCATTCCCCTTCTCATCACAAGACTCAGCATTGCCACCATAAAAGTCAGCCTCTGGTCAGGCATTCATGCACTTAATGAACTTCACTTCAGTGTGAAGTGAAGACTATGGGGAAAAACAGAAAGCCAAAAGAAAAAAAAAAAATAATAATAATAAAAAAAAAAAAGTTAGTTTTTGTTGAACTATTCACCTTATTCCAAAAAACAGAGAAGGTTCCTGAAGTGTAATTGAACCAATGTGATTTTTCCATTGGCAAACAAACCAGCATAAAATTGTGAAGGTACAAAACATGCATATTGAGGGAAGAGGAGTGAATTATTCTAACATATGATGTTTCAGTTCACAAAGAATTGAATTTTAGATTGTTTTGAATTTTGTGTATTGAATTTTACACTGTGCTTCAGTAGACTCCTCTAGCAAAGGCATGTCTACTGAGATGAATCCCAGCACTACTGGGATTTTGGATTTAGTCGCTTTCTGTACATAAATGCAGGCAGCTTGAAACTTTGATGCAAAACTAATTTATAAATATATTTTGAGTGCATAGCTTGTGATTGAAATACATTATTAATGTGCTTTGCAAGTTGATGGAGAAACCACATATTACCAGACTAGTTGTTGCAAGCAGCAAGTTAAATAAAGTAGGGAAGTAAATTGTTGTCTCCTTGGCCTATGATTGAAGTGTAGGAATCTCTCTTACTCCTTTTACACCACAGAGATATTTCATTATAATGAGGTCTGCCAGAATTGCAAAATGCTTTGAAGGAACTGTGATCTTTTATTTTTAAGTCATTCACTTTCCAAACACATTGTTTTAACTGTACATTTCTATTATTCTGAACAGATGCAATTTATCTGCAGAGGCAAAGTTTGAACATCCATTTTAAGAACTTAGTTAAGGGCAACCATTATGTATTATTTTATATTGACCAAAATATAGCCTATAGATCCTGAGCAGAAACTAACATTAATCCCAGGAAATCTTACTTAAAGAAGATGGTCATTAACATTATTAAATCCATATGCCATTAGAGGAACCAGCAGCAGCACAGGAATAGTAGTGACATTATTTATTAATTGTGTCCAAAATGAAAACATAACCATAATGTCTCTATTCCCTGGGCTCCCATATTGTTTAATTGGGTGTCCTCATGGTCCACAAATTGATTTCCAAGTAGGAGCAGTTCCCTGTGTTTGCTTCAGCAACATGATTACGAAAAAGCAGGTCCTGCTGTCCAGCTTTACCTGCTGTCCTTGATTTGCCAGCTCCATTCCCATCAGTACTGGAATATGACTCCTCAAGAAATACTATCATAAAGCAGATGACATCTTGCTGGCAAGTCTAGGGCTGCAGCCAGATCCCTGCAGCAGTGGACTGCACTAATCAGCACACTCACTTTTCCCAAGAGCAGTCTCCTGACTCAGCTCAGGAGTTCTCTAGCTGTGCCATGCCAGTCAGGCTGCTGGCATCTCATCTTGTGTCCCCATGTGCATCATCTACTGGTAGCTAAAGGTGCTTTATACAATTCCCCATGATCTAAAGGTCTCAGACCAGACCTTGCACAGTTTATAACACAGAAGAGCTTTCTGGGAGGTGGGTATTATCACAATCGATGTCTGGAAGCCATCCAGAGCATTGCAGACTTTCTGCAGGGCAAACACTGAACAGCACTGCTATCTCTGAACGACCAGCTACATCTTGTATGTACATTTGTAGTGTGGTGCATGCACAAACGCTTCCACATTGCTGAGTAAAACAGTACCGGGGGGTGCTTTGGAGCACAAAACCCCAGTTTCCCACACTGCAGAACTGCTGGTTTGGTCCCAGCTTTCACGGTGGGGTATCAAATTAAACCCCTCTGAGGCAAAACCCAGACAAGCAGCCATTCCCATTCTTCAGCACGACTGATGGCACAGGCAACAAGGAGCAGCCTCTGGGGCTACATCAGTTTTGTAAATTCAAGTGTGCCCAGGAATGTTCTTGGCACTGGAATAGTTTATTGTGACAGTAAATTGTCAGAGGTACCTGGTGCTAGAGTTATGGTATCTTGGGGAAGGCAAGGCACCTCCTCTGAAGGACAGGTGCTCCAGCCCTTGCTGCATGCAGAAATCCATTTCGCTATTGACTTGCCTGAACAGAAAATCTATTTTTTTTTCCTCAGTAAAGTGAATATGTGCTGTAAATAGTTGAAGTGCATGTTGTGTTTGTTGCATTAAGAGACTGGGGAGGGCTGGGAGGCCTAGAGAAGCTGCTGTGAGTGCGCAGCAAGGCATGGCAGGAGAGACCACTGTGGGGCAGACACGAATGTCAGGAAAGGCATGGTGACAGGAGGGAACCCTGCCTTGTGAGCATGGTGGTGGCAGGGTTTTCAGGAGCTCAGGTTGCCAGGGGCAGTGGGTGGCCCACCAGGCACAAGGGCCTATGGGGCAGCTGCTTGCCTGGCAGCCCCACATGTGTGGGAGCACATCCTGGTCTGCTGTCATGGGTGGCCTTGGGAGGAAAAAGGCTTCATGTGCTTCTCCCTACCAGAAAAGAGAGAGATGTCAGGTGTTTAAGGGCAGTCACAGCTGTTCCTGGGAACAGCAAATGTGTGCAAGGGCATTAGGAGGAGAATGATGCCCCTTACAGGCATTATTATTGTCATTAACAAATCACCAACTCTGCCCTTGGCTATCACTGCAAGCAGTGCAGCCTCTTATGCTCTCCTCCCCCATCAAACCATGCAGGGCATGCTGCATGCACATGTGGTACCATGCTGTGAAAGTACTGCTCTGAGGGGTGCAAAGCAGTCCTCCCATTGCTTGTGTGGATTTCAGGGCTAGCAACAATAACTCTGCCCAAAGAACACTGTAGGGATGTGCTGTGATCCAAAGAGAAAGGTAATTTACTGGGGACACAGCAGACACAGCCCAGAAACAGGATGTTCTTCGTGGGCCCTCTCTACAGGAAGATGACATTCCAGGCCGTGGATGCAGGCCATTCCCCAACCACTGTGCAGGAACAAATTTCAGAAATGCAAGTGGCTTGGAGCTGGGAGGCTGGGGATCCAAAGCACCAAGCAAGTGCAGCTTGGTGTAGTTACTACTAAACTGAGCTGCCCTGGATGGTTGACTTGGACAATGGTATCTTCTCACTGCCTGTTTCACCAAGACCTAGGAACTGCCATACTGCCAGATCACCTTTCCAAAATCACCACATCCCAGCTTGGGATAGCCAAAGAGTACCCAGGAAAGAGTTGCAAACCATTGTTGAGGCCATCTCATAGCCCACCTTAGCCAGGAGCAGAATGATGGTGCTTCTCCTCTGACCTGCCATTCTGTTTAATCCACTTTAAGCTTCCTACGGTGCATTTATGACCAGAGACCTATAAGTATTTTCTCTGGAAGCTGTGATCCTAAATAGCTATCTGAGACTGAGGAAATCAGATCAGACTAATCCAATTGCACAGAGAAAGTCATCCTGTCTCCCATCTATTTATAGCAGAGCTCACTTCTCTTTGTGAAGATGGAGGGTGTTTTATGGGTTGCATGCTGACTAACCATATGGAGTGGCAGAGCAAAGACAGCAGCGTGAGGGCAATCCCTTGAGCAAGAATATCTTGGGGGACTCCGGGGTCCATCTAATACAACATCTTTGAAGTTGTGTAATGGTTTGAATGCTTTTACTGTGCAGTAAGAATGTCTGATCCTATGACCCTGATCATCTTCAAACTGCTCCTGGTCACATGGAATACGTTTATAGACAATGAAGAGCTTCCACTGCCTCATTGAAAAGGCAATACCGTAACAATTAGAGCAGATGCAGGGCCCTAGCCTGTTTTCTAGCATTTCTTGTCAATAATAACAGAAAGAAAAGATGATTGAAATTATAATTCTGGCTCTTCTTATCTGTGTGAGACCCTATTAAACAGGAAAATGGCAAAAACCAAATTTCTCATGTTAATTAAGTCAACAGTTTTCCATCATTAACTTAGTGTCTGTTACAGAATCCTCAGAAGAGAAATATGGGAGACATTTTGCAAATGGCAGACAAATGGCAATCAAATTATATCCAGAAGGGCTGCTTTGGTAATCAACTTCTCTTTAAGGGCTAGTCTGGGGCTATATGTATGTAAATGTTTGCATCTGGTGGTTGTTAACATGTAGATAGTTAATAAATAAATTAAAAAATAAAAAAAAAAAAAAGACAGACTTGACACTGAATGGTGCATGCTTTGTTAATACTAGGGCATGCAAGAGGAACTTTTGTCTCATAAAGTGGAACAATAATTTATTAGCCAATTGAACCTGATTGGTCTAGCAAAGCAGTGTTCTCACCTGCTAAGAAACAGAACTGTATCTGAGCTGGTTTTCCCAATCAATACTTCAGAAAGCATAGCAGAAATTCTGCATCCGCTGAGGTATCCCAGGGGAGTAATGGCTGCAACCTGAGATTTATTAGCTGAAACAAAGATGGAATCCATATCAGGATGTGATACTACAAGATGTGTCAGGACCAGAGAGCAGACTTCGGATTTGAAGACAAATTGTTCCCACTAGTTTTTCTTCAGTCCCTTCAGAGCAAACTAATTAACTGTGTCAGAGACAACAAATTTAGGGGTCTCTCAGGAATTGTTCTCTATAAACTATAAACAACCCAGCCAAAATATCAGCAGTTTGGCTTCTTCTATGAAACAAAGATCTCCAAAAGTATCCTGAGGGACTCTGCACATTCACATGCTCCGCGTGCCCTCAGGACATATATGTGACGTGTCCTCATCACACATACACTTTGCTATCATGCAGTGTGAACACTGCTTCTGGAGCTGGTTCAGTCTTGCCTACAGAAGTCCACCCTGAATCAAGAACCCACAGTGGTCAAAAAGAACTGTACAGTCCCAGCAGTGTTGTCAAATGTAGGCCTCTGACGGTGGCCAGAGATGGTGGCCTCTCAGGCCTTCATTACAGCAGTGCTTAGAGCAGGGCCAGGGTGACAAGGCCGTAAAGGGTATGGCAAAGTTCTTCTGCCCTGGCACAGGCCCCACAAGGGGCATGTGGCTGCAGGATAGCAGGTATACCTCCTGGCAGAGCACTTCAGGTTCAGACCTTTACATCCACAAGTACTGACACCTCTGTCATTCATCCAGATGTATAGTGCTACCTGGGCCCCAAATGCCGATTTTTTGGTGGGGATGTGGCTAAGGGACATAGTCAGACAGGCTGGTCCATCACTTGGCAGCCAGTTTTCTCCACATCACAGAAAACCACTGCCTAGAGGGAGATGAGATATGTCAACCTCATAGCACCAACATTATGCCAGCACAACTGGTACTAGCACACAGGCTAAGCAACAGGCTTGAGCGGTTGGTAATTTGGGGGGGGGAGGAGGGGGGGCAGAACAGCTGATAAAGATTTTTCTCTGATGCAGTCAGGGGATAGGCTTGAGCAAGGCAGATAGGAGACTCTTCTCAGTGTGACAGGGATTGAAACTTGTGTCCTGGAGAAGGCTTTAACCATGGTGACAGCTACATGGTGACTCTTCTGATTTTTGTTTTGTTAGAGCAATATCAAAGAACAAACCTCCCCTGAGGAAGCTGATCAAATGATGTCCATCCCACTGACCCTAGTCTGGGAAGCCAGCAGAAGGCTTTGTATTAATTCCTATACTTTGGACAGGCAGGAACATTCAGTTCAGGATTGGTGCATTTATGTATAAAGTAATATATTTGCAGAAGCCCATAGTTCAGTAGAAAAGCAGCAAACCGTGAAAACTGAACACCAAAGGGGGAATTAAAGAGAATGATGCCTACAGCCAGCATCAGGGCCGGTACTGCAGGCTCTTTGGAGTTCTGCGGGGGACTCCAGCCATACCCTACAGCTTCAGTATGCTGACTGCTTTACGAGGATAAAAGACTGCTCCTTACCTAGACATCAAAGAGAAAATGTAAACAAAGAATGCTAGAGGGCTTGAAGTGATGTTAATACAAATTACAGAGCATGAAATCTTATTCCTAAATCCTGCTAAGACACATATAACAATATTATAAGTTAGAATTTTTAGAGCAATCTGAGCACAAAAAATGTGAAAGAAAGACAGCTTGAGAAAAATGATCATGGATGACAGGCAGTAAAAGCAATGAACTTTTCACCTCAACATCTAGAAATGATCACAAAAGATCACCGAGCTTCAGGTATTGAAAATCAGGCTAAAGGTTAGTTCTAATGTGTTCAGAGTAGGAAGATAAATTAAATTCCTCTCCTTGACATATCTGTTATATATTATTCCTCATTAGTAATTAAATCCTCTTTAGTAATAAAATATAAACAGAAGGGCTCTGCCTTGATATTGAACTCCTCTCTGTGCTCAGCAACCTATACACACAGCAAATAATTTTCTTCCTTGTAACTTGTCATCTAAGTTTGGATGAGATTTATTTTGGATATTAGATTATTATTCTTCAACACTTAAATATCTGAAAATCATAATGTACAACTCTTTTATATTTATAACCATTATAATAGTTATTTATTGGTTTCATATTACATTTTGATCATAATTTAAACCTGATTTGAAGTAGCTCATTAATAATATTTTTAGCAAATTTCTTTTGTAAATCTCTTCTTTACAACACTTGGTTTCTCTGGAGTTAAGTCCTTGAACACTTGTGGTTTCAAGTTCATGTCAAGGGTTCAGCAAAATGTTCTAGGGAAATACATTTTGTGAGCAGAAATCACTATAAACACTGAAATTTCCCGAAGTCTTCTGACTTCAGAAACTTGGGACAAGTTGGAGAAACATTACTTCCTCGATCAACATTTAAGTGATTAGAGTAGAGGTTGTGAACTGTTAGATAACTGTCTTAACTTCAACTGTAGGAAATATCTTTTCTGTTTGACTTGTTTTTCTTTTCCTCTCATCCCTTAGAGCATTGCAGGGTGTTTGATGTTTGGAAGTAATTATGGTTGCCACATTACAGAGAGTATTAAAAACGGATAAACTGGAATATAAGATTTTTTTTCATGCAAGACCATTTCATGATGTCTCAAGTGGGAGCAAATGACAGGAGAAAGAGGATTGTAGGAGAGGGAGGGAGGAAGAAAGGGAGGGAGGAGGAAGAGAGGTTCTTGGTCTATTAAAATGCGTTCATAGGTGCCATGAGAAGTAAAATAGCCCAGATAACAGTGGGGAACAAACCAGATCTCCAGTCACAGAGTAAGTTTTACAAGACAGAAGCATAGAATGACACCTAGCTGCCTAACCTCAGGGAAAATCTCTGCCCATATCCCAAACCTGCCTATTAATTTAAGTGAAAAGCCTGTGGCTAAGACACATGGAATAACATTTTTGAGACTCCAGCATCTCTTGCCCCTGCATACCTTCTAACAGTTTCTGAGAAACTGTTATTTCCCCCAAAGAAGAAGAGAAAATATCCTAGTTTTTAAGCTAACAATTGTTCAGCAGATGAATTATCTCTCAGTTTTTACTTCCTTATGCACAATACAAAACTTTCCCAGCAGCTCTCTGCTATTCCTTTCTCCACATACCAATTCTTATTTGCTCAGTTCTTCTCCTGACCTGTATCCCAAACAGAACAGAACAGAACAGAACAGAACAGAACAGAACAGAATAGAATAGAATAGAATAGAATAGAATAGAATAGAATAGAATAGAATAGAATAG
>NC_048893.1:35040121-35072756 GCF_011077185.1 Oxyura jamaicensis
AGAATAGAATAGAATAGAATAGAATAGAATAGAATAGAATAGAATAGTTCAGTTAGAAGGGAACTACAAATGCCATCTGCTGATTCTGCAGCTGTAGCAGCAGATTTGGACAATTTGGGGCTATAGTGACTGAGCTCATCAGTCTTCATTCTCCTGCATTTTCCAGCATAAAATTCACTGAATCCTTTTAAATGAGAAGCGCGTGCAATTATGTTCTTAAATTTCCCTCCTTCCTGACTTGCCCCCATGTCTCTGGTCTCTAAGTACTTTGCTACACAGCGAAGGGTGGAGAGAAGTTGGGTGGAAAAAGACAATTCTTATGGCAGTCTCTGCACAAATTAATTATTCCCAATAAATATTTCCATTAGCTCATTTCAGAGGAGCAAGAGCTCTTCTGAACTCTGAAGAACATTCCTACAACTGTCCTTGGACAAACAGCCTTCTTCTTATCGTACCATTTCTCCTCAATGAGATGCTCTGCTAACTGGCTGAGTATTCTCATTCACTGCTTTTTCTCCAGCTTTGTCTACTCATAGCTCAGCTGTGAAGAAATGCAGCTGTCCCTGAGAGATCCTTGCTTGCTTTTTGCTTTTATGGAAAAGCCATTTCCACTGTGTAAATAAAAGGCTGCTATTTCCCACACAAACAGCTGCTTTCAAAATGGGAAAAAGAGGGCATATCAAGTGGAGTATCTTTCTGCATCACTGCTGCATCTAATTAGAGCCTTTGGTCTCCACTCCATACCAATTTTACCCCAGTGTAGTGTCACATAGACCTGAAGGGAGGCTGTTTTAAAAGCATGGGCTTTTCCTAGTCAGAGGGTACCTACAGCACTACTGAGGCTATGCCTTGTCACGCTGCAGCACAAAATGGATGCCCAACACATATATTTTTAAGCTCTGTGGCCAGTTCAGAAGATGCATGGCTCTCTTGTGATAATTAAGGTAAATCCATAGCATTCCACCACTAGATTATATCGCCAGGTTAAAATAAATAATTGAGATATTAACAGAAGTGACTTCCACTAATGGCCTACTGTCCAAGCTAGCTCATGTATCATCAGAAGACTGTCATCAAAAAAGTCACCTCTGAAATGGGTCCAGGTCTTGTGATTATGCTGAAGGTTTGTTTATCTAGCTATTATAATCCTGCTAAAGTGATATATTTTCCAGAAGTTCATGCTAAGCATCCATCTTTCATTTGTTGTCTGTTTGTTTGTTCGTTCACTTCCACACAGCACCAAACTCACCCTCCCACTCCCCTTTTAGGACCTTTACCATTGCCCCAGTGCTCTGTACATCTGATTCAGATTCAGTGTCCCTGGTTTTAAGGCTTGTCATGCATACGCCTATGGCAGTGAACGTGCCTTCTTTTATAAACCACCACTTCTTATTAGTGTTTTCATCTCCAGCTCAAAAGCTATGCACTTCCTTTCTTGCTGCCTTACAAGTCTGAAATGCCCACCCTACATGTGCTCTAGCTACATGGGTCTTCTTCTGTCCCCAATCTTCCGCTGTTTTCTTAAATTAAATTATTAGGCTGGTTTCAACACAATCAAAAGCTAATAAAAACTTTGTCATATAACAATCACTCTCTTCTCCGGTTTTCCAGACACATCATGGCACAAATCAAATCAGAAAACTTGATCTTTTTTGCTGATTGGGGACCTTTACAGCCAACCCCAAACTTTTAACTTGCCAGTAAGGTATATAGAGCAAACAGATGTGGCTTCTTTATTTCCTGAAAAGATATTTTAACCCTTCTCTTACCATTCTTTGTTTGTGGAAGAAAGAAGAAGAAAGAAGTGTCTGAAAAAGGTCTGTATGTAGCCTATTAAAAATAATGTTAAAGATGAGACATAGGAAAGGACTGTCAAGTTAATGAAGTTCTTTTGGAATTATTATTAAGAGACTGTGATCTTCCATTTTCTAATTAGAGTCTGAAGACTCTTCTTTTGGATGCCCAATTAAAAATTATACAGACAGTGTCATTCTGGATTTACATCAGACTCTGTAGTAACTGTAGTCTGACTATCTCATAGCAGTGAATACAAGAAGTATATACGTAAATAATCTGCAATATACATACGATTACTTATTAAAAATGCATATGCATAAATATAATGTGTATGCACATAAATAATATGCAATATATTGAAACTAAAACTAAAAAGCAGCCACAGAGTTGAGTGCAGTCACTCTGAATTCTCTGAAGCTCTAGGGGCCTCTGAAACCCAGGTAAGTCAACTTCTGTCATTTTGCCTAGGATACACTGGTGGCTCAGACCTGCAGTGAATTATAGCAAGTTTGGAAGGGGGATAGAGACCTCAAGATAACACCTGGCTCTTCATTTCCTATTAATATTTAGCTATGTACCGTTTACATACCAAGAGCATATTAAAAAAAAAAAAAAAAAAAAAAAAAAAGAGTATGTTCTCTTCTGAGACCTTGCCCAACAATGATGTAAACAATAAACAACAAAGATCAAGATGAGGCTTGTGTGTCATATAGAGGTTTATCTAGGTCTAGTCCTGACCCCTAGCAGTTCAGGCAATTCACAGGGTTGTTGAAAACAAGTAAGTCTGACAAGCTACCGTCCTCTTAACCTCCAGCAACATGACCCTCCAGTCTCTCTCAGGCAGCTAGTTCCCATCTGTATTTCTTCCTGCATCACCTGGGGGCTAGAGGATGCTAAGTTAAATGCTGCATCATCCTGGTAGCAACATTCATCAGGTGTTGTTCTACACCTAGAACTTCAACAGTAAACAGCAAAAATTTCAACGCCCCATTTACATGAAGAACCTTCATAAAAAAGAACAGCATTGCAATGTCTCATTGTCTCAGAATGTCAAATCTGGGATTTTGCTCAGTTTCACAAAGCACTTCTGAAATTCCAAAGCCATCTCCAAGAGTTAAATGTGTGTGAAACAAGGCATTTGAAGGGAGGGAACAGAACAGTGTCTATTTCTCTCCACACTCTAAAGATGAACATGGGTGAGAGTTGAATACAATTCAAATAGATTGAAATGTAAAAATTACACTTTTCTAGCTTTTTTATTGTCCCTTATAATCCATTCTTTTGTTTTGCTGTCTTGAGTAACATTATGTTAATTAACAATACATAACGTCATTTTAGAAATATTTGTAATTATCTTGTCCTGTTGGGTTAATAATTAAGGTTGAGTTATGGCTTTACCCAAGGCTCTAGAGAAATGAATCTCTGCTACATATTCAGACAGGTTTTCTCAAGTTAACCCAGATTGACACTGCAAGAAAATCTTCATAAAAATCCATACACAATAACGAGGGATGAAGCATAACTTTCCACCCAATAAATGGGGACAAAAGAGTAATATCAGCATTCCCAACAGAGCCCAAACTGCCTTATATGTTGGTTATTACTTGCAGATGGCAGTATTCATGAGCACATAAGTATCCTTATGGGCTAGCAGGAGAAAAGTCCATCCAGAAAGCAGAAGGCTTGGTAAATGCCAGTGCAGTGAGTCAGCCGACATACGTTTATTTCTATAAATGTTAAAGGACTAAGAAACCTTGCCAGAAATAAAGAGGATTTTAAAATAATAGCAGAAATAAATAATAACTAAGATAAATATAGCAGCATCCCATTACAATAAACCACTGCAGACCAGTGACAGAAAATACCTGATGATGACAGACACAACCCTTATAATACTCCTTAGGACTGTCAGTAGGAGAGGGGCAAAACTTTCATTATTCTGTCATTTGCCCTTTCTTGTGAAAAAACAAGCAGCTAGGTACAGATAGAGGATGTATTTATATCAAAGATACTCTGAAGGGAACACAAACAGCAACCTCTATACTCATCCACATCCAAAGACATCCTTCTAAATATTTTAGAACAGAGTAGTAAATAAAAATAAATAAATAAGAAGAAGAAAAAGAAAAAAAAAAAAAAAAAAAAAAAAAAAAGGAAAAGGAAGAGAATTTCAGTGAGGTGGACTTTGATAGCCAGCAGCTTGCTGGGACAGGATTTGAATGGTGTTGAGAGGATGAAGGATTTTGAAAATAAAGACTATATTTTCCATGCTAGAACTACTGGACAAATATCCTGGGATTGATATACCCCATTTCTCCAGCACTTTTGTAAATCATTTAACTGCAAACTCAAGAGAGTGAGATGATATAATGAATCAGAATCATTAAAGTTGTTAAAGACCTCCAAGATCATCTGGTCCAACCATCTCCCTACCACCAATATCACCCACTAAACCATGTCCCTAAGCACCACGTCCAACCTTTCCTTAAACACCCTCAAAGACAGTGACTCCACCACTTCCCTGGGCAACGCGTCCCAATGCCTAATCATCACTGTATCTGGCATTATTCAGCTGGGAATCAATAGGCTAATTAAATACATATATTAACATAAGCTGATTAAGATGTTTAAAGATATTTTAAAATGTTGTTGTGAATTAAAAAAAAAAAATCCAGGAGAAAATCTTAAGATCCAGAGATAAGAATAAGTTAAAGCAAAAATGTGAAGTATTCTTATTACTAAAGCTCTTCTTCTTGGTAAATGAAACCAAAAGCAGAAATGAATATGGTTCCTTTGATTTTGCTGTTAAGCATCAAAATATGTAGATTCCCAAACTTCATGAGAAAATACTGAAATATGAAGCAAACGGGATCTCTCATGAAACTAAGCCAATGTAAAGAGCGTACATGAGAGCTTAGGCAGACAACATAAGAAAAAGTCTCACAGGATGACAACCCCATAGGGATAAAAGAGATCTGATATCTATCACAGATATAGGAGAAAATGGGTATCACAGAGCAATACTCAAACCAAGAATAGAAAAGCAATGAAAATTACTACCTCAAAGATCTGTCCTTTCTTTATTTAAAAACAGAAGATAGACAATTCTGGGTATCTCATACTTCAGGAAAAAAAAAAAAAAAAAAAATGAAGTTTTTTACAGTATTTTTAATGTGTGCGTTCATTTATTTATTTAACAAAATCAAACAATGAGAAGTAGCTTAAGTCCTCTTAAATAGCAGCATGGATGGTTCAGATGCCTAAAGAGGGGAGAAACTGGGCTAGCTGCCTTCAGCATGAGCCGATTTTATTAATAAATGTTGACACAGAGATTCTTGCCAATAAGTTTGGCAAATAAAAAAAAAGTGAGTATATCAGGGTTATGTGAAGCCAGATAAACCAGGATTTGTACTTCGCTGACTTTCCGCAGCGTGCAGTAAGAAGACCCTTGAGCAATACTTAATTTTCAGAAGAAACCTTCCAGGGTATTTTAGGTTCTGTCTACATGACTGCCTATCCTGTTCTCACGCACTGAGAAGAGGGTGATAAGCTGTCTTTGTGGTGTTTGATCCCAGACTTTCAAAAGCATATTGGTATATTCACAGTAAACACAAATGCATTCTTGCCTAAAGCAGATAAAAAATCTTTTGACCAAGTAGAACAGGCTCTGAAGTACACTGACTGCAGAATATATATATATATATATATATATATATATCTGAGGATACGTTGAGGATTTTAATTCCACCTTAAGGATTGCTGAACTTCTGTTTTAGAGAGTGAAATGATCTTAAATAGATTCAAGCTAATAAAAAGTACCTGGTAGGGTGCTCTCTTTCCCCCACTGGGACATGTATCTGAGCCACAAAAACTCTCATCCTTATTTACTTATTTACTTATTTTACATCCTTCATTACTGAATGTTCTAGACCTTCCCGCATATGGAACAAATGTCAGATCAGACCCAGATCACAGCTTTACGTAGATAATTGCTACTTTTTGTACAATGCTCTCTGTTTTATTTGAAAGCAATAATATCTTTGTTAGATCTTGGCTTTGGTTCAGTTCCTATTTCATTGCAAATTCCTCATGTTTCACTCCTGCCACCTGAGGTTGCCATCCGGTAACATCCCAGCAAATCCTCTGAGTCATTCATCTTCTTGCCATTGGCCAAGGTATAGAAAGCATTTCAGATTTTTTTGGAAGTGAAACAGGAAATCCCAATGTGCTTTACCAATCAAAATATCACATCACAGAATACCTGTAAAATGATCCTTTAAAAGGCATAGTACATAGTAATCCAAAGAATGTGATGCTCTTCTGTGTCACAATATAACTAATGCATCTGGCATCTTGAGAATGAATGAGTAAACCCCTGATTTGGAAAAAGGAAACAAACAAAAACAAAAAACCCAACCCTGTTCCAGCAACAGTTGAGAATGTGCTTTCTGCTCTAACTTTTCCATGCCTGAGAAACAGGCACAGCTATTCCTTTACTTTACTCTTCTTGAGTAATACTCTATGCCCCTACCACCAAGGCAGCAAAGGTACAATCTATCAACTTACTGAGTTGTTAGTCAAATTTAATTTGTTGATTTCATTTTTTGTAGTCATTTATACCATGACACAGATGATCATTAATTTCTCCTTCTGACAAGTGATGCTTACAAGCACAAGAGTTTATTTAATGATCCAGTCTTCCCCTGTGAATATTCCAGACATTACTATTCTAGTCAGACCTAGCAAGTACTTTCGACAAATTCAGTGCATCCACAAACAGCTTATTAAATTCTGTTAAAATGACATTTGACATTACCAAAATGTGTTGCTTTCCTTTAAACAATTGTACAGGCCAAGTTCTTTGAGAACAGAGCTCTGCTACTGCATCTATCACTCAAACATCACCCTACTTGAGCCTGGGGATGCTGTGCTCTGCACTCAGTGCACAGAAGTCCCCATGAAGAAAAAAGGTGGGGCACATCTACTTGTCTGGGACAGAAAAAAAGCAATCTGACATGCTGGGAGCACTATGCTGGAATGCCAGAGCTGTGCCCATATGTGGTTCTCAGCTACGGAAGCAGCATCGTTGTGCTCATGAGTGAGACAGCCAAGAAGCACAGTGTGTCAGCTTAAAGGCAGCACCACACAAAAAACAGGGACTCACCAGCTCAGGTGAGAACAACCCTATTGCTTAGTGTGCATACAATGCAGTGGTGGTGGTTTGCCTAAGTCCACACTGAAAATCAGAGATGGATCACAAAGCTGAACCAGGTAACTATTGGAAAATCTTAACCCACCAGCCACCAGCCTTTACTTCCTCTTTCAAAGGAGAGTCATAACTCTGAGGGCCATAGACTATCATGAAAGTTGGTGGGTAGAGTAGGGCCTTACCAACAAGGTCTTACAACTATCGTCTTTCTGGGGCTGGGCTGTCCAAAGCTGCTTGGGGTTTCGTTCAGTGGCACAACTCAGCAACAGTAGGAATAAGACTGGGCCAATGGTGAGCATTTACAGAAATTTATCTGAGATTTTTAAAGCAAAAAAATTATAAATATCAGTTCATTCACCATCAAAGATATTTAGGAAAATTACAAGAATCTGCATGATGAGGTCTTTTCTGAAACTGTCACAAACTGGCCCAAGCCTCCTGGATCATGGTTTGCACCAAAGATGCTCTGGGTGCTCTGTTATTTCACCAAAAGTTTTTATATGTTTCCACCATAATTTCAAGTTAAACTTTACTGTTAACTTGAGATGAAAACACAGATTTGACAAAAAACTGATTAGGTCATTATACTTACTGAAGACAGTTCAGATTTCTCCCAGGTATTTTCTGAAATTCTGGTGCCTGCTGTCTGTTGTCAGCATCAGAGTAGAAATTTCCCCACTGTGCCTGGGGAATATTTAGTTCTTTTATGAGTGTCTGGTCTACCGTATAGTTTACCCAGCTCCATCTACCCCTTTTACTGCTGTATTCTGATGCATTCCAAATGACTTGGGAGATGGAACTAGCAAAAGTAGTATCTTATTTAGCAATTGAGTAACAGATAAAAATTGCAGTCATTCTAAATCTTTTTAAGTGCACAAATGTGTGGAATCCTTTGCTTTTCAGTGAAGATTTCTTCTGACTCTCATTTTAAAAATGTTCTACTTATTTCATTTTAAATCATATTCAGTCTGCATAAAATACAGCCCTGAAAGCTTCATTTAAAATAGGTGTGTTCACCTGAAGCATTTGCTTTGATCATGACTAATGGCAATAATAAAATTAAGAAAAACTCTGTATAAATTGACACTACCTGTAAAATCATGATTGCTAAAGCAGAGCAGCAGGTCCCCCTGCTTCCTTCCCCGTCTCAGCAGTGTTACTCCTCAGGTAGAAGGTGTGAAGCATTTTTTGAACTATTCTTCCCAGTTACACTAAGAGGAGGTAATAAAAAAATAAGTGGCACTTTCATGATCATATTATTCTGGATTCACATTCCAAGAAAGAAACCTAGAAAATTCTTCAATCCAGGCTATATACAAATAAACAATACACGTAAGATATATGAGAAACACCCAGAAACAAGCCAGAGCTGTTTTGTGTCAGAACATTTTTATTAATGTGGTGTACAAACATTTCTCTTTCCCTTCATGATCTCACATCATTCCAATACTATAAAGCAACACATAAAAATGACTATCAGAAAGAAACACTGGGGGGAATAAAACCTTTTTGGGATGATATCCTACCTACTCCACCAACCTCATTTCTCCTGGTTTGGTGTGGTATGTGTGGCATGCGTTCAAAGGAGTCTTTTCCTTGATGCGACCCCAGGAGGCGTGTCAGACGGCGATAAATCTGCCCAGGGTCAGAGGAGGAGGCCCATTTCTGGCACACACAAAGGGAGAAAGCATGCAGCTGAGTCCAGGAGTCACCACGGTCTGCTGATCCAGCTTCTTCCACCAGACAGGGCTGCATCTACTCCCCTAGAGCTCCCACTGCTTGGAGTAGGTCAACGAGGAGAAGACTTCAATCTTTTTTCTAATGGTGGCTTCTTTATCATCCTGCAGGAGTGGAGTTCTTTCCTTGAGGAATGTGTACAGAAGGGATGACCTGCACCATCCTGGTGCTACCCTAAAAATACATACCTGCTGTCTACTGATGACCCCATGGAATAAAACCTAATGAGTCTGAGAGGTCTCCAATGGCTGATCGTGATAATTAGGTGTGAATTCTGGATGAAGACTTCCATTACATGTGCAACAGGATCAACAGATAGCAAGACAATCTCCCTGCAACAGTTCAAAGAAAAATATTTATTTTGACCAATTATTGTTGCGGGTCAGAAGAAAGATGCTCTGGATTTCGTTGTTTTCATCAGCTATCTGGGTTCATAGGCAGGTAACACAACAGAATAAGTTCATCTAGCATCAGAAGGATCCAGATTTTCCTCAAGAGAATTAAATAGCCACCACTCATAAAAATGTTACATTCAAGAACCAGCCCAATATGGGATTTGCAATGGTTTGTCTGATTGTGGGCACACTGGAATGCACTGATGTTTATGTTGGATTTAATAGCCCCAGTAATCAAGAAGATTAAATTAATCCACTGAGGAGGAAATGAAGCAGCCAATACATTTCAATATATTGTTAATATAATAGACCTCTTCAGAACCTTGCAAATTTGTCCTTGATATGGTGTAGGGAACTGTTCAGATATTCAAAAAAATTCCATGGACTCAGTACGTAGTTTTGTATAGAATGTTCCGAAATGCCAAAAAATGATTTAGGACCTGTTTCTCAAGAACAACGCCTGTAATTTCAACAGTGTGGTTGCTTTAAGCTGGTATTTTGCTGAAAACAAGACTATCCATCTAATGAATAGGACTATTTGTGTCATAGGAGTAGGACTTGGTTTCAAAAATAGTCTTGAGCTATAAGCAAACTGGTTTAGTTACAATTAACAGCAAGTTTTGAAACTGAAAAGAAGCAGAAGATGAAACCTAAGCAAAAACTAAAGTACATTTCATCTGCTTAATTATCAATTTTTGCATCAAATTCATTCTTATATTTAGACACATTTTAATACTTCACTCTATTGTGGAGGTGTGGTCTAACCCAACAGGCAGCTAAGGAGCCGGTCACTCACTCGCCTCTGTCTCTTCCAGTGGGATGGAAGAGAATATCAAAGAAGATGAAAGTGCAAGAACTTATGGGTTGAAATAAGGACAGTTTAGTAAGAAAGAGGAAAACAAACAAATCAGAAAATAATAACAATAATTAATAATAGTAATGAAGATGCACAATGCAATCTACCACCAGATGACAGATGCCCAGCCAATCCCCAAGCAACAGCAGCCCCCTGGCCAACTGCCCCCAGTTTTATTGTCCAGTAGGATGCCATCTGGTATGGGACATCCCTTTGGTCAGCCTGGGCCAGCTGTCCTGGCTGTGTCCCTTCCCAGATCCTTTTGCATCCCCAGCCTCCTTGCTGGCGGGGCAGCATGGGAAGCCCTGAAGTCCTTGACTCAAAGCATGCACTGCTAAGTAACAGCTAAAACATCACTGTTGTCAACATTATCTTCAACCTAAATCCAAAACACAGCACCAAACCAGCGACTATGAAGAAAATTAACTCTATCCCATCTGAAACCGGGACTATTTGGGGTTATTTGGATTCATGTTGTGTCTTACAGCTTCTGGTTTTGCAAGACAGTCTGTCTGCTGACAGCTATACCATAGCTGTTCCAAACTGATCTGTAGTTAAATCTGTAATAACCATTTTTGTTTATAAGTGTAATAAACATAGAGGTAGTTTTCAGTTTGTTCCATGTTCATCTGTAAGTACCACCAAGAGGCAAAGAAATGTGAAGATTTTGAGAAACTGTAGATGACATGAAAACAGGGCAGAAAAGTGGTGAGACAGAACAGTAACAGAGATTCTAGTTCAGAAAGGGACATAAGTGCTTAGTTTTGTGGACTTAACTGGGGTTATACAAGTGCTTAAATTTAGGCATATTTTTAATATATTTCTGGATGTACCAGAATGGGGACTTTTTCTGTATGAAAGTTACATTTCAGACACTTATATAAAAATATTATCATCCATAAACTGCTAGGTATTGCAGCTTAATGTTTTCTCTTCTCTTTGAAATACAGCTAATGTGTCTCATGTCTAGACACTCTGTAGATAATCTGGCCCTTTGATAAGGACCCCACACTGAAATTCACATCCCCAGGACCCAGCTCGATTCTGCCGCAGAAGTGAACTGTTCTTGTTGGAGTCTCCGGGCAAAGCCACAGCTGAAATACAGATATTTATGCCAACATTAAAGTTTACAGTGCTGATTTATAGCAAAGTAGTTCTTTTACAATCAAAGCAATAGTTCATGAGCTAGTACAGATACACTCTCCATTATGCTACAGTTTTCATTGGATTATTCATAGCACTGTTTCAGGGTATATCCTGAAAGGCTTTTTGTTTCTGCTCCTGCTTACATATGTGAAAATATTACTTAAGATTGTTTTGACTACCCACCCTTAGAAGCTTCCGTATGGAAAAGAACAAGAGGATGTTAGCATAGTTAGCTGAGATGTCTAGACATAGTTAGATGTCTAGTCTAAGGACTAGAAGACCTGCTATTATTTACTGAGCCATGAAATCAGTGAATAAAAAATGAAAAAAAAAAAAAAAAAAGAAGCACAAAAGCAAGGGCAATATGCAAAATGTATATTCTCTTCATTCATTTTGACAAGTGATTTCATTAATACTAATATAGCAGACTGATCTGGATGATGTATTACATATTGTGGAAATACAAGGGCCACGCTAGAGCTGTGTGCTTAAAATTGAATCTAAAGAGTAGTAACCAACAGCAACAGATTCTACTGGAAATCCTGTAGGATCTGTGAAAAGAAGGTGTCAGCCCAGGCTGCTGCTGACAGCAGTTCTGTAGGTCTGGCATCCATCCTGCCCATCACCAGAGAAGCCCCAGGACAGAGGGGACCAGGAGCAACATGCCCATATTGCTGAGTTGCAGCAGCCTCTTCCCGGCCACCCACTCTCCCCAGACCAGCCAGTGCAAAAGAAAACCATGCTGCAAACCCAGCTCTTCCAGGTAGCCCCTGTCCTGCCTCACTGGCACGGGGCACCCCAGCCAGGCAGCTCAGAGCACCAGGGAAGGGTGGCAGCAGGGCTCTGCTGGAGCCAGCGAGCTCCTCTGCACAGGGACCCTGCTCCTGACGCAGAGGGGACAACAGATAGGCGTGTGGCTCTTTTCTACCTCTCAGAAACATGGATATACTCCTGGCCCAAAAGGTTAGCTGCCATAGACCATAACAATTTTCCACTCGTGTGTAAAACATGCAATTTCATTATTAATTATGTCTTTATAAACCATTTATAACCTTAATGTCCCAAAACCCTACCACTAAATTCATGTCAACAAAAGAGGAAAAACTGCTTAGGTTGGAATTCACAAGAGAAAACAAAAACAACAACAACGAAGAACAACCCTGCCTATAATTTTTTGGCCATCATCAACATCTTACTTGTGCTGGTGTCAGACTATCTTTTCAATAATATTAGAAAAGTCAGAATGTGTACAGGCAGTAACCAGTTATATGGAATGCCACTGAACTCTAGTACATCTCTTGCTTTGTTTGGAAGCATCACACAGAAAAACAGAATATTTACAAAAATTAGAAATCTTTATGTTACAAAAGTTCCTGTGGATGATCAGCTCTGTGAGGTTTCACAAAGTTGTGTTATTGGACCTACAAAATAGTGCTAAATATTATCATTTACCAACTTAAAAGTTCAAAGAACTTCTGAGGGAGGCTGAAGGTAGTTTGCAGGAGATATCACTAAGATCTGTGATTATTTTTAGGACCAAACAATTGTAATTTTGCTCAGTTCTATTTCAATCAGATCTGAAAAACAGATAATGTTTCCAAGATTTGCTGTGTCTAAATATAAATATATTTTTTTCATTCTGCTGTATATTTCATTATGATAATGGTAGGAAAGACTTTCAGTGTTTAACATGAACCATCTAATGTGAAATATATTCATCTCTGGTCTGGTCCGTTTGTAATAAATAAGCATCTGTAGATTCAAATTCAAATAACCCCCATTTGCTTTACATAAGTTGTTGTTCTTCTGAGCAGTTGTTCTTCTTGTTCTTCTTCCTTGTTCTTCTGAGCAGTTTCTGAAAGTAGGATCTGTAAAGCCATAAAACCTTCCCTGTCCCCTTCTTCATTTATATCTCACTGGTCCAGTTTTTGCAACACAATTTCTTTCAGAGTACCTTCAATCCAACCACCAAATCAACCTCCTTGTAACTAACTTGAACCTCTGGTTCGGTCTCTTACAAAACATTATGCTGCATTATTCTTTTGGTGTACAGACATGCACAAAGAAACCTTCTGAGGCTTTCTGCAACAACTATTTTTGCATTAAAGAACACTAAAAAGAAAAAATAAAAAGAAAAATAACAGAATCTTTTGGAACAATCATTTGGACCATTTTTGCTCCAGTGTGATACCCAAAGGAATAAAACATTGGTTTCTTTTAAACAAGTCCTTGAAGCTCAGTCCATCCAGGAGTCATAAAAGAAAAATAGTATTAGAGAATTTTCTGTGTATAGGGACTATCATAAACTCTTTTGTCCATCAAATTCTGTGTTGCAGGGTGATCAATAAATTTGATTACTACATTCTGATTGCTTCTGAATTTGGACAGAATCAATGAGGAATAGCAGCTAACTGGCTGCCAATGATGCTCTGAAGTATTCTTCTGAGGGGAAAAAATAACAGAGAAGAACCTGGAGAGCTCAGTAGCAGCAAGCAAATATTATTTCTTACTGGATATAATCTTGCTGAATCTGCCTGTGGTCACTGCCAGTAAAACAACTTCATTTCTGAGACTGCAAATGAATGTCTCTGCAGCATCAGTGCTGTACACAGGGTGCTGCATTCCGCAGTGAACCCACCATGCTGGCACCCAGGCCCTGTGTCGTGGAGACCAGAGCCCCCTGCCCAGCAAAGCTGCAGCCCAGGGACGTGATGATGGCACGAGCATGGGGCTTTCTGGAGCAGAGTTACTGTCCACTGATAAAAATAAGGAGCAGTTTTGATGAAAACCCTTGCAAAGAAACTCAGTGGAGAAGTCCATGTAAGTGATGATGTTCCAAAAAGAGGGTAGGAACCAAATTGTGTTGCAGCAGTGACAGTTTGTTGCCCTACTCATCAATTGTTGCCTACTCAACCATTTCCACCATGGCAATCTATTAAGTTGCTGTCGTCTGCATGCAGGGCTGCACAACAGGGCTACGTAAGGCCTGGCAATGCATGAGTACCAACAGGAGTGAAAATGTTTGGGAAAATGGTCTGAAAAATCAGTCCACTTATTTTCTCAGGACCTGCAGGCATCCCTACTGCAGAGCTACAGCTTGTAGTTCAGTAACACAAGCAAAGAATGGAGATCATTCGTTGTTGAGCATTTGCTGAGCTGAGACAAGGCGCTGAAGAACATTCCTGAGTCACACCACTGAGGGCTGATCCTGCTTTGTTCTCAGACTACCACCATGGGTGGCAGCTCCCCCAACAGTGCAAACCAAGGTGATTTCAGAAAATCCTGATGACAGAAATTTCTTAAATTTTGTTATTCTCCTCCTCGGTCTTCTGCTGCAATTAAAAGTGCTGAACTGTTCCTTCATTGGCCTTCATTGGTCTTCTCATTTACTGAATATATACAAGTCAAACTGGTTGAGGTTGTCGTGCCTGTAAGGACCATGTCAGAATATGTGTGTCTTGGAGAACTGAGGCACATGCCTCTGGAAGGTTTCCATACCTTAATAAAAAGTGGTACCATACCTCTACAGCTTTGCCCAATTTTTTTAATTATTATTATCATTTTTTTTTTTGAATCTATAATCAGGCAAAAGACAAGTATACTAACATTCCTTCCAATAAAACTTTTTCCTGGTTCAAATATGAAAATAATTTTTAACTCTGAAAACAAAACTGTTATTTTTGATCAATAGGTTTTGCATTAGTATCCTAACTATAATAGATAAGCTACCTCTTTCAGTGGATCATTTGTTTAATAAACAAATCTTTTAGAAAACTAATTACTTCATTATAATGCTGTTAATCTTTCAGTTTGATGTCTATAATGACCTCAGCTCTGGCATTAGGAGGAAAATATTTGTGAACTCCTAGCTATAAGCCATTTCTCTTTATTTTCAAATTTTATTAAAACTAAGAAAAGGTTACTGTGTTTAGTTTGGAAATATTAAACCCAGAGGAGAAGTTTTAGCAGCAAGAACAAAAGCACCAGGGTGCAAGCTAAACAAAGTTATTCTTAAAAACAGGTGATATATTACTTTACCACAACCAAAATGTTATGCAATAGTAATTTGTCTTTACGAGCAAGTTCATAGGGCAAAAATATCAACCAGACTGTGAGTCATCAAGTGAACACTGAGCACAATGACTACAGGGACTTCAACTGAATTAATTTGTATTAAGTTCTTAGAAAACTTTCTCTAAGTTGCTCTCAAAAAAAAACACCACCACCACCACCACCAAAAAAAAAAAAAAAAAAAAAAAAAAAACAGTGGAAAAGTGATATTAAGTAACTGCTTTCTTTTGTTGATCCTGGATCATATGCAGAGGGCTAAAGCAAATGAGACAGAGAAGAAATGCAGAGCATCTTGGATTCATTGACCCACAGAGCAGAGCTCCAAATGTCCAAATGCATTGCCGTCCTGCTGGGGCCATGCAAGACAAAGCCAGGTTGAGCTGGCCAGGTGCTCCAAAGAAACTGTCAACAGACAGAGAGACTTATGAAGCAACATCAGGTAACATCTAAAGAAATCTCAGAGGAAATTTTAATATATATATATTGTGCATATATGTGCATATATACTATATATTCTTTCTTCTATGAGAAGAGCTTCCCTGAACAAATCAACTGCTTTTGTCTTGTGTTGACAGGTCACCCTGGACAGAGATCAGGCATTCTTACCATGGCCTAAACAGCCTGATCTCCCCAGTTATCACCCTCAGAAAGCAAATGAAAAACCAGTTTCTTTGCACAGCAATGGCAAGTGCACCAGACTCTCAATGGCATGGTTGCAGTATGGATTTAGTTGGCAACTGTTAAGACAGCGATGACTAAAGCTTTGTGGAAGTCAGTCACTGAACAGTTACAACATTTTACAACCAATACATTGCTACATCCAGTATTATACTGAGGTGAGGCCTTTTTGTTTTTAATTTTAAATTTAATTACTGAGTTCACTTTATTTTATATACTCATAGTTTTATGTAGCTACTTGTTAAGAAGAAGGGGATTCTTCACATGGAGATATCAAATAAAAATGATCTGAATTAATTTTTAGAACAGTCTGATTAAACTGCACCAAATCCTCTCAGGAGGCCATGCTTTTACTGGGAGTTACAGCAAATTGAATTAATTTGCTTTTTGTTTTGGAAACAGAATATAGATGTTTCATTTCTGTATGACAGGATACCCAAGAGCATAATGTAGTGTAACTGATCCTCTGTAAATTCAGATTGTTACTTAATGCAAGGAAAAATGTCTATGTTTTATCTAGTGATAGCACTGAAGCACCTATTCCCTGTGCCATTAATCACCAAAAAGCTGTGTAGCACTAAATTCAACACACGGGCACTTTGTTAATAGATCACCTTATGTTTTAAAAGGGCAGTAAGTAATACTAAAAAGACTGACATTTTCTTTTCACTCATTGATTTGTCTAAAAAAATGACCATATTGCATGCTGCTTGTCGAACTCTTCGGAACCTGGCTTTATTTCTCTGCTAGATGTAGGAGCTTAGTTTTTCAGTGACTAAACAAACCATCAAATATTGACTGCACCCAGTTATTTTGTGGGATAACTCTAAATATAAGCTTTAATGATTTTTATGATCTCTCACCCACTAATACTATTCAGTGTAGTTACTTTGATGTATAAAATTTTAAAAGTCACTATTTCCTAATTCACAGAATCACAGAATGGTTGAGGTTGGAAGGCATCTCCAGAAGCCATCTGGTCCAAACCCCTGCTCAGCAGGTCACCTAGAGGAGATTGCCCAGGACCATGCCCAGGTGGTTTTTGAAGATCACCAAGGAGGAGATTCCACAACCTCTCTGGGCAGCCTGTGCCAGTGCTCAGACACTAGCACAGTAAATAAGTGTTGTCTGATGTTTAGATGGAACCTCCTCTGCTCCATGTTGTGCCTTTTGCCTCTTGTCCTGGCTCTGGGCACCACTGAAAAGAGCTTGGTTCTGTCTTCTTTGCACCCTCCCTTCAGGTATTTATGGACATTGACGATATCCCCCCCAAGCCTCCTCTTCTTCAGGCTGAACAGGCCCAGCTCTCAGCCTCTCCTCATAGGAAAGGTGCTCCAGTCCCTTTATCACCTTGGTGGCCCTTTGTTGGACTCTCTCCAGTTTGTCCAGGTCTGTCTTGTACTGGGGACCCAGAACGGGACACGGCACTCAATGTATCCAAACACCAGTGCTCAATAGAGAAGGATCACCTCTATTGACCTGCTGACAATACTTTGCCTAAGGCAGACAAGAATACTGTTAACCCTCTAAGCAGCAACAGCACGCTGCTCTCGCGTTCAACTTTGTGTCAACCAAGACCCCCAGGTCCTTTTCTGCCAAGCTGCTTTCCAGCTGGGTGGCCCCCAGTGTGTACTGGTGCCTGAGGTTGTTCCTACCCAGACACAGGATTGGGCACTTCTTGTTGAACTTCATGAGATCCTTGTCTGCTCACCCCTCTGGCCTGTCAAGGGCACTCTGGATGGCAGTGCGGTCCTCCAGTGAATCAGCCACTGTCCCCAGTTTTGTGTTGTCTGTGAATTTACTGACAGTGCACTCTACCCAGTCATCCAGATCGTTGAGTAAGATGTTAAGGAGTACTGCTTATTGCTACCTATACTGTTATGTCAGCCATTACGGTTGCTTTCTTATCTAATTACAGAGAGAAACCTTATCATATCCCACAGAGTATTTAGAAATTGTGAGAAAATATTAATATTCAAGCAATTGATACTGTATATGGAACTGACTGGTTTGTTAACCCAGGCTGAGCCATTTTTACAGTAAATACAAATTATGAGGTTGGCACTTTCCCTTCTTATATTGATTTAGCATATTAGTAGGTTCTTCTGGGAAGATAAGATGTCACCCTTGGAATGTCAGAAATAAATACAGCAAATAACCAAATGACATACTGTCTGTCCTCGTCAATACTCTGACTCACTTGCTCCCAATGCTTAGATCAAATCAAATCACAATTTGTATTCTAAATTTTGTATCCAATGGGACTGTGCTCACAGGACAGCCAGCTGACCTTTCCATGATAAATGTCAGACTGAATTATATCTCCCACAGGTAGGTGCACCTAGGAGCTCTGCTAGGCCACTGAGTATTCACAGGAGTCCACATAAACCTAAGAATGTTTCTGCCTTAGCTACTGAGGTAAAACACTATGGCAGAAACAAATCATTACAGATTCTAGAAGTCTCCTATGAATTTATGGAACCTTTCCTAAAACATATTCTTTTTTTCTTTGAATAATTAGAGTCCTAGTAATTTCAGTCAGCCTTTCTTGTAGGTGAGAAGACTGAACAAAATCAGTAGGTCAGCCCACAATAGTGCTCCTCTGGAGAAATGTCCTCCCAGTAGGGATGATGCCCAGAGGCAGGGACATCCAGAGCCTCCCCCAACTAGAAGCAACAGTGGAAATATTTAGTTGAAAGGTGCTTGTTCTCACAAGGCACGGCCTTTTACTTCTCAGAAACATGCCCTAATCTTCACTTGTCAGCTTAAACCCTGTGGTTTTCTCCACAACAATGACATATAGCACCGTGCTCATGAGGGGAACAGGGTGACAGAATTCACTTCATGTTTTTAATTGGAAGTTGCTCTAAACCCTCAGTACAGCCCAGATAAAGGACTTTAAAGAAGCTTTTAATTGATTTAGTGTCTCAGCTAAGAAGTCTTCCCTTGAATGTCCAGATAAATTTTACTCCATTCATCCTCAGTTTTCTACATATGGTGAAAGGCTGTGGAGCAGGTTGTAAAGTCCTGACAGCAAATGAACAATTAGATGATTTTGCAGATTTGCAGATCTTGTGGCCTCTTCTGAAATTTCCAGAATTATTGCCTAATGGTATTATTTGACAAGCCCAAAAATTATCAGAGAGCATTTTATTCAAAAATGGAGTTGGCCTTTCTGGTACTTCTTTGACAGTGCTTGGCACTTTGCAGCCTCAGGTAGCTGGGAGATCTGCTGTTAGATCAGTGCCAACAGAGAACAAAAATTAATGGTGCTATAGAAGACATTTTCTACATGTCACCTCATGGAGTGCTCTAAACTTCCATCTGACCTATGTTACATCCTATGGTACCTGGCAGGAACCAAGAAAGATCACTGATTAATTGTCTGAACTTTCCACTGTTTCCTCTGCTCCATTAAAGCAGCTTACAGCTAGTTTCTGTCCTCATAACTGCACCCAAAATAAATATGCACTTGTTATATATATGTATTTTTTTCTATATAGAAAGCCCTTGGGTCACGATATATTTTTGGATGGAAGGGATGAAAGTTGCAGTATTATCTGCTCAAGTTTATTCTGCCCATGAAAACACACAAGAACACTTAACTTCAAAATTAGAAGTTTCCATTTCCCCATTAATTTTTCCTCAATTCGGGGTGTAGATTACAACTGGATACATATGAGAAGCCTCTACAATTAGGAGACAAGTCCTCCCTTTTGAAAGAGCAAGCCACGAGCACAAGGAAGATGGGTATTGCATTATTTCAAGTTATATTTCAGCTAATTCACATGGAGAAACTTTTTGGTATCACAAAATGAGGGCCTAGAGAGTGTCAGAAAAAGAGAAATGGTCTCCAATATCCTTTACTGAGTGTTATTTTATTTATGTATGGACAATTTCCAAGGTGGGAACATAAAGTACATAGCAATCTGTTGCAGGAACAAGGACAACAGCACAAAAGTTTCTTAATATCTTGAGAAAATTAAAGGCAGAAAACCCCATTCCTCTAAAGCAATTTCTCAACATGGAGGAATCAAGCTGCCACTGCAGATTTTTTTAAGCAGAGTTTCTCAGTCACTAGGCTGGTTTGAAAAAACATATTCCATCTCTGCTTTTGTCTTCCTGTTATTGTTTTATTTATCTTCTTCATCTGAAGCTTTGTGTCTCCAATTTCAATTTGCTCAGCCTTTCCTTGTGAGGCCAAAAATAGGCTGTAACTTTCCCCAGACATCTCATGACAATATAAGAGCAGGGAAGCCCAGGAGACAGCAATGTCTATGACATTGGTGGCATAAAGAGGCTGGAACTTGACCTAATGCCTGTGTTCTATTCCCAGCACATAAGCAGGAACAGGCAGGGCCTCAAGCTGTCCTTCAGCTGCTACCCAGATGTTGAGCATCCATCCAGTAAGATGTGGCCATAGCACTTGGCCTCAAGCAGGACCCTCCCAACCCTCTGCTTCTAATATTTCCCTGTAGGGAAACAGAGCTGCCTGTCTCATAGCTATTTTGGGTAGATACCCACTAAACCAGCTTGACTCATGCTTGCTTACCAAAGCTAGTCTCTGTCAGATTTGCTGGAGAAGGGAAGCCTATGTAGATGGGTTGTGGGGCACCTAGAGCACATGAACTGCCCTCTCTCCATCTAGGATGGAGGTGAGGAAAGCCTTTCCTCTCTTGCCTTGCACTGGATCATCAGCCTGGATGTCTCCCTAGAACTTCCATGGCCTTTGCCAACTTGAACCCCACATGGAAAGGAAGCAAAGAGGGGTCTGTAGGCACAACTTTCCAAAAAAATTCCCTCTAGCTTCAGGATTTGGCTGGGCATTAGACAAAATCTTGAACTCAATATTAACCTTAGTATTAGAAAGAATGTTTGATATTTTCTTCAGAAAGCCTTTGTAACAGCAGAAATTGGTGAAGCTGATAGCTATGGGGGAGGCAGGAGGCAAAGGCTCACTTACAGTGGCTGGCAGATGTTCTGTCTTCAGCTGCAGGAGCATTTAAGGCCATGGAAACACCTACATAATGCTTTTTTTTTCCTGTGCCTCACTATTCTGAGCTTCCTTTGGTATTTGGTACTAAAGTACAAAGGTATACGTACACAAATGTACCCTGTAAGACCTAAAGGAAGAAGGGAACATAGTAATCTGTAGTTCTCTTTGGAGTTGAGGACAGAGCAGACGTCCTGGATTTCATATCCTTATTGACTATCTGATGACACTCATCTTTAGTCATGAAAATTTCAGCTTTATGATCCCCTCTGCTTCAGTTTTCTGTGTTGTCCTCTTGTTTTGTGTTTGCATCTGATAGTATGTTTGCATCTGCATTTTATTCCATCTGCTGTATAAGGAGGGTAATCTGCAAAGGAAAAGTTATGCATGAATTTTCAGCATGCAGCAAGAGCAGTTTACATGCTTATCAAGAAAGTAAGGCTTTCTCAGCTCTCATGCATATTATGTTTCCACCCTTCGTAACTAACCCTACTAACCAGATAGGGCTGAGTGGTTTCAAAGAGCTACAAAATATTGCCTTAAAAATGCAAAGTATTGTCTTTAGGCATCATATTTGGGTTGTCAAGAGAACCATAATTTCATCCAAACAGCAATATTTTGAAGACTTTTTGTACTTTTTTTTTTTCTTTTAGAATGTTTTTTTATTTCAAAAATGGCACAAGCAAAGAGAACAAGATGGTGGAGAAGAAGGATGCTAGAATGGGTGCTGAAGGATCTATATCTGAAGTTCAATGCCTTTCAAGTGGCACTAAATAGCACTAGTCCATGCCAGTAACTAAAAATCACAGATATTTAACTGTTTTTGTGGAATTCTGCTTTCACTTGCAACAATAAGAGTACAGGCTTAGTCAGGAAAGATTCTTGCAAATATGTGTTGCTAACTACAGTTTTATATTTTTTGTCCCATCACAATTATTTTCTTTAATTTCATTTAAAACTTGAAATTATTCTTTTACTAGGAGCTTCAAAGATTTCATGATTTCATGTGGCAAACTTGTACACTTTTTTTGGTTTTGTTTTTACTTCAAAAGAAGTCCATAGAGTTATAGTTTGCTTATTTCTTATTTTGTCTATCAGTATTTAGAAGACACTGTATTTTTACACACAGGACTTTCCAAGTAATCTAATGAATGTATGAATTTTGATGAAAGTCTTTAAGGACTATTAAAAATCCTAACCGGGTGTCAGAGCAGACCAAACACTGATTATTAAATTTTCATGGCAAAAGGACCAATTTAATTTAATCATCATTAGCATACAGAAGAAGAAGAACTACAATGGGTAGATAACTACCCTAGAGTTACAGGATTTTATTCCTGTTACAGTATGTATAGACCAAGAACAAGGCAAAAATAGATCAGACCCAATGACTGTTGTGGGGTTTTTAATTATTATTTCTAAGGACTTGTTGCTGTAGGTAGCATCTTTATTCTTTCAACAACACCACATAGTCTTCATAAAGCCTCAGCTGTTGATTTAAAAGACTGCCTGAGGAGAAAAATATACCCAGAAAATAATATATTACCAGTTCTTTTTCTGTGTGCGTGTAAAGATCATAATATTTGAATGGAGGTAATTTGCAAATATTACCATATTATACTCTATTGTCTCAGAAACCTAAGCAAACAAAATGAACTCATAATTTTTTTGCTGTTTCTGACTCTTAATTTTTTATGTGTATCACCTCATTTGGGGCTTGGTTTATGATTTTTCCACTTCTAGGGTTAAAAACCCTCTAAAACTTGACACTACCCCTCACCATGTAGCCCATCTTTGAAATTCCCAGCCATTATTAAGATGGTAGATGACACTTGTATGAGAACATTAATCTCTGTTTGCGCCTTCTGAGTTTAGCAATATACCATTTTTATTTAGTTCTGCATTAAACAAATCATGTACAGCTATTTCAGCTTCTTAATGTGATTGAAGTATTGCTTTAAGAAAAAAGATATCTGGCTTATGCTTGAAAAATGTGATTTAAAATTTCTTTGAACATGAAAATGCCTCATTAGCTTTGAAATGTGTTTCCGAATAACAATGATTAAACAGTAAATCACTGTTTGAAGTCAGCTGATTCTCAAAGATAATAATTAAATACAATATGTTTTCCTTTGTGGAGAAATTTAGATATATTTGAGCATAACCATTACATTAAAAATCATCCCCTTCTCAGTAGGGTATATAAGGCCTAATTCTTGCTCCATTTAAATCTGTAGCTAAATTTCATTAAACTTGACAAGTGCAAGACTAGTTTTACAACATATTACAATGTTTGATTCTTCGCTTTTTAGTATTTTTTATGTGCCTGGATTCGCTCCATAAAAACATAAAAAAGAATATTCTAATAAACTGAATACTTTCCTCTAATTAATTAGAATCGCTGCTTCACTTCCACAATACTGCTGCTAGGTGGAGGAAGGATTTGCAGATTTTTGTGTGCCATCAACAGATACAACTTTATAAAAAGGATGAAAGTTTCAGGTTTAATTTGGCTAGCATGGCACCTCCCTGATCATGTCCATTTAGTTCAATTGTTTCATTCAGAAAATAATCTGACTGAAGTCTTAGTCATTCAGAATAAATAATTAAACATTAACAAGTATAGCATGAAGGGAAAGTCTCAGCTCTTCTCTGACTAAGGCTCTCTGAAGCAAGGTAAGCCTTAGTTAAGATGTCTCAGAGCTCCTTCCTATGCTTAACCACAAATTGGATGCAACTCAGACTCCAAAAGAATGTGATGTCCACCACCAGGCCGGCAAGCGTAATATTCAGTGTTTCTTATAAACAAAATGACCAAATGTGACAGCTGTGAGTTTGGGTTGTATTTTTGGCTTGTGGAGGTTTTGCTTTTTGTGTTTTGTTGTTGTTGTTGTTTTGTTTTTGGAGGGGGGGGTGTTTGTTTAATTGTTTTGTTTTGTTTTGTTTATTTAAAGATGTGTATGGTGCATTTTTTGATCTTATTAACTAAAAATCACTTAGAGTTGAAGCTGGGGAAAATTATCTTGTGGCTGGAAACAGAAGAGAGTAAAGATCCTACTCCTACCAGTACCTCACTGAGGAACACCTCTCAGATTAATCAGCCATACTCCAGGGTTAGGGTGAATCAGTCAAAACACTCGAGACTGACAGAAGTGTTTGGTGTCTGTCCTGGCAACTTGCAAAGGCCATCCATCAGCTTTCCCTGTCTGGAAACAACCAGTGATGGGGAAATTTCCCATTTTGCCCCACCTCTACAAATCCCTCCAACCTCCAGACTGGATTCTGGGAGCCTGAAATGCTATGGTTTTGTCTCTCTTTTCTCTTCTCAGATATCCAGTTACCAGGCAGCCTCTTGGGGTTTCAGCTACAGGCTAGACACAAACTCCACGTTTACAAAAAAAAATAAGCAAGTTTAGTAAACAGAAAGAATTACTTATACTATCTGCACCTTAAGTGCTGTATTCAATGTTCCAGGAAAGGTCACCTAAAAATTGCAGTCCAACACCAGCACTATAGTTACGTGGAATTTTACTGCATTTAATCATGGAGTGTATAAAATTTACACCATCCTACTTCATATGTACAAGACCCTTTTTCACTGTTATTTTTCAGAAATCTCAACATCAGACTTTCACTACTGTAAAGTCAAATTATTTTTATCATTGATGTGTAGAATAAATGCTGTCTGGTGGCTCCTCAGAGCTAGTGTGTTTCGTTATCAACATTTTGCCAATGTTAGCTCCAAGAAAGTCAGTGTAACTCTTGAGTGAATCCAAATATGCTGTATGGTCTCTTTAGCAGAGGTAAATTTTGAAACGCACTGTAAGGTGGGACAGAGGTTTACCAGTTGTCCCTGTAAAGTGTTTCATACTAATTTTCTGTAAAAGTTACAGGAAAATGCATGAAGCTGAAGAGAAGGATTTGTTGTTTTATTATTCAGGAACATTTTAAGAAGATAACAGGTATGGAACATATTTTTCTTTTCTGCATAAAGCTTTACAGGCTAACGTTGAATGTGTGTGTAGTCTACGGAAAACATATATGTAACAAGTAGTCTACACACTAGTCTATCACTATCTATGGCACTTTATGGGAAGCATAGGGGAAACCAATACAAAAATGTATTTTGAAATTTCATTTTTATATTTTCATATGCAGTCCACAGGGATTCTTCTTATGTAGCCTCATTGATCATAATATGAAGAATCCAACCACAAGATGATAAAATAGGACATTCAAATGGAAATGAGAAACATAATTTTAATTCATGAATGATGCCATTAGCATATATTATCAGGCAATAACATGTTTAATCTCTTTCAACCTCAAGCTATTAGGCTCATGTAATTTACTTTCTGAGAACAGCAAAATGATTTCAAGTGTTGCATGTGCTCCTGTTGGAAATTTTGTTGTCCCTACAAATGTATGTACATTTGCTGGATGACAATGTGATCTTTTAAAATCAATGCATGTAAACTCCTCAGTGCCATCAAAATAATCACTGAGACCTTTAGGTGTTACTTTAATAAAATAAAACTATTTACAGAGTATATACAGAAAAATATCACTTTAAGAAAGAAGATCTCAAAGAAATATCCAAGTGGGACTGGAGGAAATAATTCCAGATATGAAATCTCTGATCTAACACCTACGGAACTCAATAAAAAGTAGGGAAATTTAGATGTATATGAAAGGTGATAAACCACCATAATCTCTACATACAATATTGTGTCCTTATAATTCTTCATTAGACTTGCGAAAGCGTAACTGCCAGAGTTTGTTATTTATTTATATGTTCTCCCAGACTTTGAGGGTTAGCCCTCATACTTGGCATACAGTGTATGCCAAGTAAAGGAATTTGCATTTCTTTCCTCTATTTTTAATGGAAACTTTGCTAAATTTTCAGTCCTCTGCACATATCGTCACTTTGCACATTTTTCTTCATAACACAGTTGGTGACTGAGCAATGTTAAGAAATCAAATGAAAGTAAGGAACTCAACGTAAGTAGAGCCAATATATCAACATAATTACTGATAACAATGACACCAGATATACCACATTGGTTATCACCAAAAAGCACTGTTCTGAACCATGCCATCTAGGGCACAGTAGATAAAGTGTTCTTTTATTCTTATAATTAGGAAAAAGAAAATTAGAATAAACAAACAGAAACCAAAACAACAGAAAAGAACATTTCCACTAAGTTGAAAGTATTCCAAAACTGTGTACATTATTCCTAAATGTACACAAAAATCTTCTGTAAGAGTTGCTAAATATCCCATCCCTTGCACAGCATCAGGACATCAAATAGCCATGCTCTTGTGCATTTAAGTCTGTGTACTCCACTCCAAAATATCTGCCAGATGGAAGAACCAATCTTCAACTTGGATGTTCCCCTACAATCTCTATCACCCCACAGAATAAAAAGCAGTATCTTGAAAATTAGAGGGAAAAAAAAAAAAAAAAAAAAAAAAAAAAAAAGGAAGGGCGAGTGCTGTGTCATGAATGTGGAACAGTGAAGGAATAGCACCCTGGAACACCTGCTGTCAGAGTTTTAGCACACATATGCACAGGCAGATGATATTAGTGAGGCAATGACTGCTGGGCAGGGCTGGGAAGGCCACTAAACCTCACAGGCTTTGAGAGGGATTACTGTACCGATTGCTTTTCTTAGAGCTGCCCAGGCAAGCCATCTAATCCAGTCTCAGCTGCAACTTCACTCAGCCAAGAGAATTATCCCTGGGGCAAACCCCTCGGCCATCCCTGGGGCAAGCAGCTGCTGCCTAGGTAGCAGCACCCAGGAACGAGGTGGGGTTGGAGGGAGAGGTATTTAAGAACAGAGAGAACGAAGATAATTTAACAAATCTTTATTCTAAATGTCTTCTGCCTAAATTTGTGTTTTCCTTTATTTAGTTAATCAGGTTTGTTGTGCTGAATTAATATTGGCAAGAGTGTTCCTTCCTTCTTCTTTCAGAAAAAAATATATATATACAATATTCATATATATATACACATAGTGTAATAATGTTGAGTCCCCAAGCTGAAAATACCACATCGCTCAATATTTTGAGAGGGCACCTCTTTGCTGTGAGGGCAACAGAGCACTGGAACAGGTTGCCCACAGAGGTTGTGGAGTCTCCTTCTCTGGAGATATTCAAAACCCACCAGGATGCCATCCTGCGCAATGCTCTCTAGGTGACCCTGTTCAGCAGGAGATTGGACTAGATGATCTTCAGAGGTCCCTTCCAACCCTGTCTGATCTGTAATTACTTGCTCTCACCCTGAACTCTGCTGTAGGCCTGCATCTTTCTTTAGTGTGGCAGAGTGAGAAGTCGTAGAGCTCTGGTGTTAACATCAACTCCTAGTTTAATTTGTTTGTCTTTGGTTTCCTAGCATGATTCTCACAAAAGTACCATGCTAAAACACACTCAAGTTTTAATTTCAGTAATGGATGTAAATAAAGGCATTAGTAATTTAGAATGAGTCATGCAGGAATTTACCCAACAAAATTCAAATGAAGAAGAACATTTATTGTCCAGTACTGGAAAGACACCCTATAAATACCAAAAACTGCCCATCTAAAATATGGTCAGGAGTAGAAAATCATTTAAAGGACTGATATTTTATAAGACTTTCAAATAAAGTTGGTGAAGAATTCCTCTCAGCTCATTCTGCAGTTGCAGAATTGATAATACAGTTGCTAATTGATATCCAGGGACCACCTAGCTAAAGGAGAGGTTTATTCTCAGTAAATCCGGGATAATCCAGAACACCTTATGGCATGACATTATTAACTGAATGTGTTTGTTTGAAAAGAGTTCTTTGCAGCTAAATATATTAAATCCACGACATTCAGCCCAAAGCTATTAATTTAATTTTAATGTGTGCTTACCAAAAATACAGCAAGGCAGGCATATGCTGGAGGTTTTTGCTTGTTTGGAAGTTGTGGGGGTTGCAATGGGGTTGTCAGGTTTTCTTTTTATCCTCCCTAATAACAAACAAATGAGGGTGAGAGGCACATTATAAATAGCAGCAGAAAAGCATTTGATCATGGCATCAACTAGCTAAAATGCTGGTTTATTTGTCTTGGGTGATGACAAGATCATTCTTTTAAAAGCACAAGCTTTAATTATTCAGTTGCTAAACAGTCAGTTTTACTGAATTTCTCCTGGCACTCTCCAAAGACATATGCTATGAAATTGCTGGAGAAAGTATCCCCTCACTTTGAACACTCCCATGCAATATGCCCAACAGTGATCCATGCGGTTGGTTATGTTCTTCAAGTATGTTAGAGTATGTATTTCATGCACTACATATCTATTTTTAGAAGCAAAGTTGGTTGTTGTTGTAGTTGTTGTGTTTTCCTTAGGGATACATCAAAACTTAGAAGCATCCAAGTGAAAAAGGGCTTATATGCCAAAAGTCTTTTTTTTTTTTTTCCAACTGTATGAGATGACTTAATAAAAGATATTACTTCTCCTTGCAACCTAAAACCCACAAACCCTATGATAAACACACTTTCTGAAGTCATCTCCTTGCCTCTAAAAATCCTTACATTTTACAACTAACAGCATATGCTAAGGCTATTCCTGAGAGTACCTTTTTCTGGCTGGCTGGTATCTGTAACAGACAAAATAAAGAGCGAAGAGGAGGCAGGACTCAAAAGGCACTGTTAGGCAGTGCACTCTGACTGTCACCTCAGGAGCAATGTTTGTCATTTCTGAATGTCAGTCTGGCACAGAGTTAATTATTCTACAGCCAGACAGTGCAGGTTGGCATATGTGGACTGGTATGCTGATCACTTTTAAGCATTATTTTGTGAGATACTTCCCCACTCCCAAACTGATTTGAAGCATCGCTTTTAGAGTGTTATTCACAGTAAGTCTGCAGGGGAAGTGCACTTTACAGGCTGCAAAGTTCAGCAAAATCATCAGACCCAAACATAAAGTCTGTTTCTGTGTACGAGTGGTAAGAACTAATTTCTAAAACATTTTCCACTGAAATATATATGCCTGACAAGAAAATGATATATTCATTAATAATGGTGGATGAACTACAACCTTGATCTTCTTTCCATGCCATGTTTCTTCAATGGCTGAGGACGGGGGAAGCAGCATGAAGAGAAGTGCAGCTACTTGGTGCTGTCTGATGCTTTCTATAGCCAGGGTGGACACTGGCAGCCGGAATGTAATATTTCAAAAAGAGTTAGAAGAATATTCTCAGGAAGAGTCTCTGCACTGCACACCCTAGTTCTTTGTCTTGCTAATGAATGTTGCAGGAGCTGGAAATTGGCGTGCAGTTAAGACAGTGAGGTGCACTTTTGTTGGAAAGGCTTCAGAAAGTGCTCATAGCCATCATGCTCAGGAGTGTATGTTTTGTGGGTCTCACAAGCCTGCCTGATAGTACAGCAATTCAAGCTTCCATCTTTTTATTTAGTTTTCACTGGTTTTTATCCATATCACAATGGAAGCTGCCATAGAGGGAATTAGTATGATTGAGGAATGGATTAATTGAACACCAAGAGCAGTATACCCCTCAAAGTGTACACCTGAACTCTTATGAAGACCTTACCCAAACAGAACAAATGACACTGGATCTGTCCTTCGCCTCCTTTGCCCTGAGAATCAGCTGAGGGCCAGGGGCAGAGCGAGTGCTGCTTTGCTGTGCTCCAGCAGCCCTGTGCTTGTCTGAACTGGCATGGGAGCCAGCCCGCTTCCAGCTCTTCGTGTTGCCAAAACAAAATCAAATAACTGAGTGAACGGTTTGCCTTGGCTCCTATCTTATTTACAAACCATGGAGCGAGTAGTTTTCCTAAATTAGTTTTGTTTTGTTTTGTTTTTTTTGCTTACACCAATTTCATGGAGTGGTTTTCCTTGATTCACTCTTTATGTATATATATACACAGAAAAAGCAATGACATGGCCCTGCTCATCCCACCGCTGGGGTGTTGTCACGCACTCTGACATCGCGCAACGCTGGCAAACTGTGGGACTTGAGCACGACACTGCAGGAAGGCCTCGGCCCAAGCTGCTCAATTAAGTTGCTAAGCACCGTCCTCGTTAATAACTGACCAGTAATGTGAAGAGAGAAGCGGCAGGCTTTGGCAGACTTTGACGTATTGCGTGAAGCGGGCGCTGAGTACACAAAGAGCTTTTAGGCCGGGCAGTGCACTCGCCGCCAGGTTTTCCCCAGCCCCATTGCCCTGCTAATGGATTAAACTGTGGCTGCATGGCTAAATATAAATACTGTGCAAACGGCAGTGGCTTCAACAGCCAGGGCCTGGAGCCTGAGGCATGGGGAGGGGGGACAAGGAAGCCACCAGGCCCTGCCTGCACCCCCTCGGCTGGTGCCTGGCAGCTGGGCCATGTTCTCCAGGCACCAGCACTCGGCGCTGCTCTGCTCCCTTCTCCCAGCGCTGTCCAGATACTTGGGGCCCTGCACACAGCTTCATCAGCCCCATCAGCCTTACCCACAGCTGTCAGAAGCTACTTGTGTAAAACTGAACCGGCGATGTGCCACCCTCACTCGTGAGGAGGTGCCCTTCAGCCCCGTTACTCACCAGGCAGTCACAGTGTGCCAAGGGACAGCACAGATAAAAGTCTTATCTCAGGGAAGCAGAACCTACAGGCGTTTTTCTCCAGCACAATTAAAGCAAAGCATTATTTCTTCTGGGTATAGAGTGCAATTGACCGTTGCCTTTGGCTGCAGGGCTCCATCTCCTGGTCCTAGGAAGATACTGTACAGCATGAGGAGATGGTTTATATTCTAAAAGCCTAAGAAATAAGGATATTATTGATATACTGGAGAGATACTGATTTCTTGGGTTAAAACCTGTGTTATTCTATCTTTTTGAACTAGTGTAAACACTGCCAAAATTTCCTGATAATGTGTGCTGCTCTATGGTCTTGCTTTTTTTGAGCTGAAATGGAAATCCTTTGGCCACGTGGTTTATTCCTGTTAATAACAAAGCAGTGTTTTGAGGCTGGAAGGGACTGCTCTTCTGCCCTAGCCTTCGACTACTTGCTGTAGCTCCCTGACTCTCTCTGCATTGAATAAAATAATCTAGTTGTTATTTTTATCAGCCCTACAAAAAATAGAGAGCAAAATGCAGGTCACAACACTGGAAAGAGGAGTTTCAGTGTGTTTTCCCTTTGATAGGACAGGGTCACTGAGGATGTCACCGCAGTGGTGAGGAGTGAAACGGCTCCTTGAGGACATGCAATTTTCCAGACTCCCTTTATATTCCCAAGGCTCCACCTCGCTGTAACCCCCAGCTCTGCCCAGATGTGCTGGGCTTCAGCATGGGAAGTGTCCTCGCTAGCATTCACATACCAAACAACTTTGAAATCCACTCTCTCTGTGATTTTATTTTAATTAAATTAAAAGAATGGGAGAATCCTTTAACGTACTTGTCATCCATATGCTACTCAGAGGCATGTAAACATCAACAGATTTAGTTCCTAGGCCTGAAGCTGGTTGCCAGCATAAAGATTGCCTTTGTGCAAAGACTGAGCAACTTGAAAAAATGATCACAACGGAATGCAGGATTTGTGCCAACTGCTCTAACAACAACCATTGAAAAAGAATCCAGACCCATCTTTACTCAGAAATGCTACAGTTCAAAATCAGTTTTACACATCCATAAAACATACCTGAAAGGCAGGACGAAGGGCAAGCCTTGAAGTGATCTGCAAGGGCAATGTCAGTGGAGATAATGTAGTATATGCAGTGAAATGAATAAGACAACCTGGTATATAAGAAAAGGCAAAGTTTAATGGAGATCACCCAATGTAAAATTCTTGCCTATTATTTTTAATTATTAATGAGAAAGATTTTTTTATTTCAAGCTACATATTATTAATGATGACTCACAGTGCAATATCAGAGGGGGCATTGAGAAAAGTCAGTGCTCACAGCAGTCATTATTTACAGATAATATTTGATCATCAGTCCAAAAGGCAAAGCATGTCAGGCAAATAGCAGATCCCTACATCACAAACCTTGCAGCCTCACTTTCTCTCTTTTCATCTGTCATTCACACAGGCAGAAAATTCTTTCAGTACTTCCTAGACAATATTCTCCTTATCTTCCCACTCTCTCTGAAGTCAATGGAAATTTACTGCTTTTCAGCAGTGATGCACCTAGTCCCATCTCTTTAAAAACACTACTACCAACAGGAATAATGATTCCTCTTCACAATAGATAACACTCCACGTGGATCTGACATTTTCAAAGACTGGCGAAGTAGATAAACAAAACTTAAAAACTTTTGATACAAATTTCATTTTGCCCTCTCCTCTTGGTCTCCTTGAACATCACACATTTTTCATACCATCACAGATACAAAAAAAATTTAATTTTCTGTTATGAGGTGCTGTTTTTGCTATGTTGCCAGGCATCTATTTTCCCCAAAGAATATTTTGTATATCAGTGGATGACATAAATATAACTGATGGTGTGATGTTGAAAGGCAATTTCAATGCAAATGAGCTACATGAGAACAAGAAGATTTCAAATGTTCCTGCATCTATAATGCATGACAGGTTGCCCTGCCCAGTGATGTTAGTATGTGTTGAGGAATATTGTGGCATTTAAGTATGTTGAGATTTCAGGCATTTTGCAACATAGTAAAGGGATCATTAACACATATTTCAATGAACTCTTTTGGCCAGGCTGTGGTACTTTGGACATACAGTGTATTCTGGTGCATCATTGACATCGAGACATAAAAAAAAAAAAAAAAAAAAAAAAA
>NC_048893.1:35073156-35084371 GCF_011077185.1 Oxyura jamaicensis
TCCTCTCCTTTCCTTTCCTTTCCTTTCCTTTCCTTTCCTTTCCTTTCTTTTTCTTGCCTTGCCTTGCCTTGCCTTGCCTTTTTTGAGGTTAGTATTATGTACAACCAAATTACAAAATGCTATTTCTTATCACCAACATCTGAAAAAATATTTTGACAAAAAACTTTTTTTTTTTTAATAACTGAGACCAAATGGAGACAAGAACTTGATAATACCTTAAAATCAGACCAGCCTTAGATTCACCTACATTTAAAGTGGCACATGAGCCACTGGGAACCAAACCCTCCCAACATTACAATGGTAAAATTTTTATTAACATCACCAGCTATGCAGTTTTCAAATATTACCTAGGGCAACTGAGGGTATTGTAGAAGACTACCATGTTCCTCTAACTTCTACATTTCATTGTTGTCTAAGGCAATGGCTCTGTCTTCTCATGACTCTCCAGAAATTGTGTCAGGGCTGGCTTCAGCGAACACATATCTGAGGACACAGGGACAGGGCACTGCACTGCAGGCTGGCTGTGCCCTTGCCCACCATCCAGGTTGTGCTCTGTATGGATGATTCTAATGGTAAAGTGAGGGGGAGCAGCCTCTACCAGCAGCCTTTTCATTTTGAATGTCAGGCTAGCCCAGATCTATGATATTTAAAATCTCCTTATGGGAGTTGGTATCAGCTTTTGGATGATGTTCTTTATGAAGCAGAGCTGTTGCTCTATCAGTGTACAGCCAGTCTTATGAAGAGCACGTCACCGCACACAATGAGGAAAACGGGAACTGCCGTTGAGCAGAGAGCTGGAGACTGAATTCCCAATTCTATGAGAGCAGGTAGGCTGTGCTTCAAGCTACAGATCAAATGTGTTACATGCCATAAATTATCCCACTTCATTCCCTAATTATACTCATAAATCATGTAAAGGTGAATTGTGAAAATGATGGCAGCGGTGTATGATGCTTAATACTTCTGTAACCTGCATATGATGCTACACTGATTCTATTGTGGTGTTGGTTTCTCTTCCCTTCCCTTCCCTTCTTTTTTTTTTTTTTTTTTTTTTTTTGGACACACTTTTGTATACATCTTTTATTCTGTGCAAAGATTTGAAATGCATAACGAGATGCCAAAGTGCACTGAGATTACAGAATTATAACCTCAATTTTCCTGATTTTATTTACTACTGAATTTCAGAATGCGCATTTTCTACTGCCCTGGGAATAATGCAACTCAACAGAACTATTTAAAGAAGGTGGGGAAATCTATATGATGTTTTATTTTGTTCAAAAGGAAAGCTGCATGTGTGAATCACTACTTGCCCGTTATGTCCCCAGACCATCGTTACTTGCATTTCCTCTCTACTGTGTATTCTTCTCTGACTCCTTGGGTGTACCCAGGAATCAGTATGTGGTTCCTACAGGCAGGTGTGAATTTTTTAATGCTCTGGTTGAAAAGGGCAGTGTACCACTCATTCCTGCATTATCCAAACCAGTATTTCTCAAACAGCGGACATGGGCTGCTATCAGGATGCATGTCAGTCTGCAGTGCAGATAGCAGCCCATGGTAGTTGAAGCCTTTGAGTAATCACTGAATATTTCAAGGCAGACACCAGGCTGCTTTCCCAGGCAGAATCCTCCTTTCCAAGTGTCAGCTGTGGGTTTTGTAAATAAGGACTGGGTCAACCTCTTCACTTCTGTTCCACATTTCCAATAGTGCCGTTACTATGAGAAGGAAGGGGAATATGTTGTATAAATCACACTCTGTTTGTATTTAGTCCTTGCTAAAACAACAGTACAATTGACTACAAGCAGCTAATTGCACATCTAACATGGTGACTTACAGAGATAAGTGACAAGTTTTCCTTCATTTTTATGGGGCAGCTGATTGCAGAGCCCACCAGGCATGGCCGCTTTGCAGGGCAGCCTGGACGAGCGGCCTGTTGCAGGGAGCGAAAGGCTTGCAGGACATGGTGCCACAGGCGTGCAGAGCAGGTCTGGCTCCAAGTCCCTATGTCTCTTCTCCTGCACTCTTCTTCAGTGCTGAAGAAGCACCAAGGAGAGGGCACTGAGAGGAGAACCTGCTTGGGAGGGTGGGGAAAAGGAAGTGTCAACCTGGGCAAGTGTGTGACTTTTGTCTGCTCTTGTCTGCATTGGTAAAAAATGTTGAGTATGCTTCTGACACATATCTTTGATAAAGGAATTATTTTGCTGCTTTTCATTGAACACATATTTTTGCCTGATGTTTTTTTTGATTAATTTTCTTTACTTTCTAGTGAATACAATATCCTCAGTCAATAAGGATGAATATTCTGAAGCTATTTTTTATGGCTAGACTTATGTAAAGTAGTTTTGATGTAATCAGGGCTCCAGCTCTGAGGTCTATTCCCTCGCTCAGTCATGTGGCTTATGGAAAGGGCATGTAACTTATGGACTGAAGACAGATCTTTTTCACATCGCTCCCTTAAAGGCTCATTTCGATGCTGGTGAGTAAACATTAATTTCATAGCTTACTTCTGGCACAGTGCAGAGTTAAAACAAGCCAGAAATTACAATTTTACTTTTAAGAGCCCCAAAACATACTGCTTTAAATACAGACAATTTGGCTGTTTCATTATACCACCAAAAAACTACGTAATGGCTTTCGAAACTGATTGAAACTTATTCACATAGGTATGAAGGTAAATTCTCATACCCCTTCCAGCAAAGAAAGAAATTATCACCCCAGAGTGTAGAGAAGCACAATTTTGCTCACTGCACTACCAGACTGGCTCAAGTGTTAAGATGCAAGTAAGAAAATCAGAAAAATATTATATGTATTTTTTTCTGACTCTGCACCACTCGAAGCCTCCCAGAACTTCCAGTGCTTTGTTCAGGTAATTTTGCCTCCTGGAGAAAAGAATGAGACCGTGGGGAGGTGCTGGTGCAAGACCAATGGGAATCTCTCTCAAAACTACTTACGTTTTTCCACCCTCCATGCACTAAGATGATTCCAGTCCCCTGACTCTGTCATTCAAATGCCAGAAAATACACAGGTAAGCAGTAAACACTGGAGACACTGTGAAGACTTTTATGAGATGGGGTGGCATCCCCTACATGCCGCAGTAACTATGATGAGAGACAGAACATAGCATATACAAACATAATTGAGTTCCAGTTTTACCACAGAACATTTTTTATTCATAGGATATACTAAATATTTATTAAAAAAAAAAAATGCTTCTTGTCATCTACGCAGGTTTTGCAGATGAAGACAATATTTTTTTCACATTCAGTTTATATAGTTGGAAAAAATTGGGCACATTTTCTTGCTCCAAGTTCCTTCATTAGCCATGACAAGTTGCAAGTCCCTGCTATTGTTTGTTCAAATTAATTTCCTTAACAGTGAGGGGGAGGAGAGAAGAAAATGGGGAAAGAGAAAGAAGGGGTCATGGAAAGGTGGCACAAAGAAATACGTCTGTATTTCCATTGTGAAAACTCTTCATTTCTTTATGATTTATCTATCAGAACCTGTCTTTACCAATTTTTCTATGCATACATGTTTATTGCAGAAGCTTCAGCAGAATATCCTCATTTGATAGAGAAGTTATAGAAAAGCGTACAAGAGGAGTTATATGCAAGTATACACAGAATGTATATGATCTTCTGTCACTCACTACTAGTTCACACTAAACCTCAGATTTTCAGGAAAACATAGAAAATTCTCCCTTTGGGTTTAATACTATGTATTTCTGGATGCTCAACTCTTCTCAGACGTCAGAGAGATACAGTGGTTATGTGAGCATTTATCACTGCTGTCAGTCATTTTAGAACTATAGGGTATGTCTGAGTCCGTGATCTTCCATTTAGTTGTGAAAAGAATCACTTCAGTTTTGTTATTCTGCCATCAGTTTGCAGTGTTCAGGTTTTTGAACAACTTAGGTTCATGGTAAGATCCGTGCTTCTTCTCTAGCCCTCCATGTTACAAAAGAAGGATGCAGACCATAAAGGAGCCCACAGGGAACTTTCCCCTGGCAGGACCCAGTGAAAATCAAGTCTAAAGCTGCCTGCCAAGCACATCCATGGTCCCACAGCACAAAGCACTGCAAAATGTTGTGTACTGCTTCAAGCCAAAGAGACAAAGGTAGCTGCATAACTCACACCAGGACCGTGCCTAGCTGGAGCTGCCAGCACAGAGGCCCCACTTCTTCCAGTGCTGTGGTTGGATGCTCACCCAGAGCATTTCCAAGTGCTAGCATCCTTTTACCTCCTCCAAATAAATATGAAAGGTTTGCACCCTGAGTATGATACAGCATTTGCAGAAGAAAGCCAACTGTTTTTCAATTCAGTCCAGTTTAAGGTGGCTACTCTGTCTGGAGGCATTTCCTCCTACATGAGATACTTTGATTGACGTTCACCTGAATTCACTGACTGGAACAAGCACAGCCTTCTCCATGTGTGAAAGCTGTCAACACTCCTTTCTTTGGGCAACACTGTGAAATTCCTCTTTGCTAACAAAAATGAAGCACTGGCCAAGCATTAGGTCTCACCTGGCTCCACCACTTTCCCAGCTAATGCATGAACCCAGATTCCCAAATAAAATTTAATTGTGCAGCTGCAGAAATTGAGTCAGCATGTGGGAGATGATGCCTTTCCCAGAGAACAGCTTCACACAGGTTGTTGTCATTTCCCAAGGCTGACTTTGTGAAAGTCATCTCTCAGAATAGGAGTTCAAATATTCAGAGCTTATTCTTGTTTTTTTAAATCCCTAAATGAACACTTACTGACTTCAGTGGGATCAAGCCCTAGCCACCACAGTACACATACACTCACTGTATGTATGTGGTTCTCCAGCTGTAGTTACCCTTGAAGGTAGCGTTCTGGGGAGAGGGGGGGCAGCCTCAAAGCTCCTATATATATTTCCCAGCAATATCATTATGATTAGGGGTAACAATTTAATGCTGACTGCCAGAGCCTTCAAATTTGGGAATACTTCAAATAGAGGAGAAAACCTGGACTATTGTGAAACTGACCTCATTGAGGTCTCTTATTTATCTCCATCACATTACAGGAAATCAGAGGTGGGATTTGCCTCTAGTTACAGCACACAAATGTAAATGTCAACTTTGTTGACATTTGTTGACAAATGTCTAAACAGCCAGCCTACTCTACGAGGACCTCGTCACTGGGGGCCAGAGGGCAATTCAGCCCTGGGGCCTGTCTCCGCGGCCCAGGCAGAGCCACCTCATGCTCTTTGAGATGCCTGGAGGTGGCTGAGGCCTGTACCCAGGCCTAGGAAAACAAAGGCCCAACCTACACAAGACCTATGCTGCTGTGGAGAGGAGGCTGGTGGCCAGCCAGCCCCCGGTGGCCCGCCAGCCCCCTTGTGCCTTCCCAGGAGCACTGGACGCCCATGAGAGGACATCAGTGGCTCACTACCAGCTTTTGACTGTGTTGGCTGGATCCCAAGGACTACTCTGGGAGTTTTGACACAGATCTACCATCTCCTACCCTGAAGTGTATGATCTCAAACCAAACACTGATTTGGAAGTTTTTAAGGAGTGTTTGCCATGTCAACCTTTGCATGATTGCAACTCTCTGGAAAGAGATTATCAGTTTTGATTAAGTTGTTAATTCCTTTTTGTTTTATCTGGTCTCATGAGGTAGATAAAGCATTACTGTTACCTACATCTTTTTATATTGGAAAATTATTATAAAATATTCCTATCATAGAGCTATCACATACTGACTTCTTAATGCTTAATCCATCACCATCTTCAAATTACAAAATGAGCTAAAAATATATTGTTCTATAGCTAAAACACAATGGTCCAAGTGTTGGTGTTGTCTCATGGAACAAGACAGCAGTTGCTGTACCACAGGGCTTTCCTCTTCTCGTCTGAGCAGTCTATGTTAGCTTCAGCAAGCTAACCCACAGAAAGGCTACTGCGTAGAAACAGTGGTCTTGAAATGGTTGCCCAGCTTCAGTGGAATATTTGTAGATTTGTTAATGGGAAAAAGAGAACCTGGTGTGTTTCAAAAGAAGGGATGAGTGTTTGAGGAAACACTGCCCTCCCATAACAATGTAATTGCAGCAAGAACTTCCTACTTTTTGACAGCTGGTGACATTATAAGGTCAAATCCTCATTTATGTTGTAAACTGCCTTGGCTGGGTAATACTTTAAAATGAAAAGAATGTTCATAAAATACATTTACTTCTGGCCTTCTTAGCTTTTAAGGTATTAGAAACTCTATTTATTACATAATTCAGGGTACCATATAAATTCCTGTTACATTAAAATAGCACACTGTGTTTTCATTAAAAAGCAACTAGCTTAGGTTTAATTGAATGAAAACAAAACAAAACAAGACAAATTCTTCAAAAGTAAATAAAACTGAAAACTCTAAACACCATTATAGCATTTAGTTGTAGGAGAACCTGAACAAAAAGTAAATAGCATACACTGTTATGCTCAAACTAACCCAATGGCTGCTATAAAAATATTGTTAGTGTTTTCTGTTTAATAAAACAGCTACTGTTTTTCTTAAAGATATTTGAGGCATTTTCTTTTTTACTGCATCAATACTGCCTAGACACAGATTAATTAAAATGTAAATAACCTTTCCCCACAGGCTTATTAAATTCTGTGGGAAAACGCTGATGAGATTGATGCATTTCTGCAATGTAGTGTTACACGTGGTAGATGTATGCTGTGCTGGAGAGATCATCTCTGTTAGAACATGAGAAAATTTCAAAATTCATGAGCAGCTGAATTTTGTCTGTATCTGAACTTTCCACACCTGAGATGTTTGCGCCCAGGATTTCATTTAATCCAGAGAGAGGGACAAATGCCAAGTGAGTACCTCAGCTGCTTGAGTATTCAGGAGTGATGAGATCCGTTTTTGACCATGACCAAAGCCTAATTTACCACTGGCTGCCAGGTCTTTTATGTAAGATCAGGCTTTAGAAGATGAGTATTAAATGTCATGGTGAAGCTATTGTTTCAGTGAAGGCAGGTTCTTCTCACTATGGAGCAGCCTGCAGCGATAAAATATGTTTCTATTTTGACATTATTCATGATTTTAGCTCTTTTTTTCTGAAGCCTGTTGAGGGACTTTTCAAGCAGCAAGCTCTCAGGCCATCCTGATGGTGTATAGCACTTATCTCTGTACACATCTTGGGATCAGCTGCTATGGTAATTTTAGTATAAGCAAAATATTGAGATTAGAAAATATGAAATCAGAATCAAATGATCATGGTATCAAAGACTTAATGTAACTCCTCAGCATTCCTTGTCAAACCTTGAGAATTACAAGTTGTTTTCTCTTGTATTTAGAAGCTTGTGGAAAGCAAGTACTCTTACTCCTACTGACTGCCTTATCTAAACGCAAAAACAGAAAATCAGAGATCTGTATACAGACCTTCCCATCATAAACCCTGTTATATTCCTTATGTCATTTATAGGCTGATTAGAAGATTATTACATCTAAGCATGTGTAAAGTAGCAATCAATGGCTGAGGTGAAGAACCTGTCTTTCATATTTGAAGGGAAAGAGAAAAAATACATCAAGTTCAAAAATTTTTGTGAAGTTCTTTTTAACTTTATTTTCTCTGATTAAGTTTAATCCAAATCTTAATATATTAACTGCTAGTAGCATTAATTGTCAGGCATGTGAGAAAGATGAGGCCTAATCAATTTCTACGCCATATCATCCAGCATTCATATGCAAATGTACCCATTTGGATCACTTCATCAAATGAGTTATTGTTCCTTAATCAAGCTACTGAAAACAGGAATCCTGCTTAGAAAAATGAAATTATGCCCCAGATAAGACAAAGCGAGATCTTTTCAATACCAAATTCCTTTCTTTCTTTTAAACCTTACCAAAGACTTCTTATGAGATATTTTAGGAAAGCTAAAAGCACATATATTGTATGGCCTCTGGATTTGTTTCCATAACCTTTCTTTCAACCTGATCATTCTTTCCTTTGTCCAACATTCCTGAATGAACAACTGGAGCTCTGCTGGTCCAACTCTGTTCTCTGTGTGCTCATGGGTTAGAGAGCAAGTCAAGGAGCTTATTAGAAACATCATAATTCTGTGGTTAAAATTAATTGTGATTAATTAGCTAATCCAGTTGTAAAAGTAAATAGCTGGTGGATCAACAAATAAAGTGTTGATTTGTAAAGCATTCAAAATTCTTTTTTAGTTTCCATACAATTTAATTTAATTCTAGACTTCCGTTATCAAAACAGGAAAACAAGAATCAGAAAGGAAGTCCATGTTATTTGTTTGGGATTCTTCTCATCTAACCTTGGCTACCTCACAAGAGCATTTACATTTGAGTTTATGGTACAGTCTCTCTCCCTAGGAAGTGGCAAGAAATATGCATTTAGGAAATGCCATACATGTGCATTTACATTCAGATGAGTGAGAGATATCCCAGGAATGCTTATTTTCATCAATTAAGTAGAGTGGAAGACTGCATGACCAGCTCAGCTGTAAACATTTTAAAGCTCATGAGATGACCCGTCTTTTTTGTGTATATCAAAATACACACATGCAGAAACACCTTATCTTAGAAAAATTAGGACTTGAAATCCAGCATCCAAAATGTAGATATGTAGGGCATATGATGGTTTCAACATCTTTAATTTGCCCGTCGTACATGAATGCATTTTGATACAGACTTTAATTACAGGACCCTATCTTTTTCTCCCAAAAGATGCCTCCTTCATTCTGTGCATAGTTAATGGGCACTCATTCAGTGACTGAGAAAAGGAACAGGGGTTATATGGAATGGACAGAATCCTTTAAACTTGGCATTATTCAGCATTTTGATAATTAAAACAAAAGCAATTTGGTACACAGAAAATGAATTTTAAAAAGGTGTTGACAGGTCTCAAAATAAATGTGTAAACAGTGAAGCCTCATTAAGGGCATGTAGTCTTACGGCCACGTTGAGGTCAGTGCTTGGCCTTTGCATTTTGATTAATGATCTGCAGGAAATCAGAGAATCCTTACTGATTAAAGTTTACATGTGACACAGAAAAAGCGTGCACTGAAACAAATCGATTCATAAACTGCTGCAAGAAAAATGATATGTGAATCAATACAGATAATTGTAATTCAACAAAATTCAGGAATTATGCACATAATGAGATGTTATGTTGGGAACAGTGACTGAAATGATTGGGGCATCATGTCAGTCAGCTGGAGGTGAATTCCTTGTACAGGATGTAAAGGGAATGACAGCAAAACAAAATCCAGTCCTGGGATAAATGAGCAAAATAATATTGAAAAGTGTTAGAGAGGTTACATAACCTGGCAAGTCTTCTTCTGAGATGCTGCATGCAGTCCTAGCCCACAGCTCAAGAAGGAATAAATTGGATCTCTTGGTTCAGAGATGAACCAAGAGAAAGATTAAAGGATTGGAAAACCTGTCTTAGTGGAAAAGTGAAGTTCAGTCTCTTTACCTTCACTAAAAGGCTAAAGTGTGCCTTGATCACAGTTTCTAATTGCCTCTAGGGGGAATAGAAATTCAAAAATTGAGGGCTTTTCAGCCTGAAAAGCACAAACATAACAAGATCAAGTGGCTGCAAGTTGAAAGCAGAGATATTCAGAAATAGAAATCACATGCATTAGTATTACAAAAATTAACCACTTCAATAAATTAACAAAAACAATGATAGGAGGTTCATATTGCAAATATTTAAACAGAGAATTCATATCTTTTTAAAAGAGATGCTCTAGTTAAAAAAATAATTCAGGGAAGAATTGACCTGTGCTACGCTGGAAGTCAGGGTAAACTATCATCTCTGAAATTAGGATCTATGGCTGTGTCACTTCATTTCATTGCGTAATGGGGGACCCACATCTTATGTACTGTACATTATTCAAAACCTGATATGATTATAAAAATATTATATTTTCACAGAATTTATGTTACTGTGTTTTGAAGTGACACTGACATTAATTTGTACTACAGGCCAGTTGGAGATGGAGGAGTGGAATTACTGGCATTTTAGGGAACCAAATTGAGATTAAAATTGAAAGCACCTGTTGACTGTGGATGCACAATTTGAAAGGCTTGTTCCTGATCTTTCAAAATACTTTGCATTTCTGCACAGCTCACACATTTAAAATACAGCTCCTCATGGCATCAGCCACAGCACTGCAGACGTGGTTGCTGGACTGGCATGCATGGTGGAACCACATACTGGTAGCGCTGTGACACAGATGGGGACACCAGGCTGCTCTGTCACCAGTGCCTGACCTACCCAATACACTATCTTAACTACTTTGTATTTGGCATAATATTTCAATAGAGTCAAGGTGCCAGGGAGGAAGAGACTTTCTCTAAAATGAAGGGAGTACAATCTGCCTGACTAATTTTATGGGTCCCTATTGACAAAAGGCTTTATCTTTGCTTTCTATCCAATTAACTATAAATCTCTGTATTTGTGAGTTTTGACTCATGGGAACCCACATAATTTAGTTTGATAAATTATTTTGTGTTTTATGATGAAATCTTCTGGTAAGATGTCCTAATTCATTTCCTGATAACTAATGGGTGACAGACAACACAGCACAAAAATAACAGACTGTCAAATCAATGGATAAATCAAGGTGAGACAAAGCCTACACAAGCTTCCGGTTAAGAATTAGAAAGTGCCTTTGTAACAGTGCAAAATCCAACACAAGGTGCAAAAACAAATTATAAACAATTTTTCAGGCATTCTCAGTCCCAAATATCTACTGTGGTATCCTCCTTAGACACTTTCGCCTCCTCTGCACAGTGTGGTACCACACACAGTTTGCATGCACCCACTTTCCATTTCCCAGCCACAGTAACTTGATCTTCCCAATATATAATAATCCTCTTGCATCCCCTGGATATTGAAATATTACAATAAGGCACTGAAAAAAAAAAAAATGCAATCTTCCATAAAAAACTTTAACTCCCAAGAGAAGACAGATGGAAGTGAATAATGGAAACAGTACGAGTAGGTATCAACTTAAGACAGTTGATTTAATAGTTAGATAGCATAGTTGATAAGTACCATATAAGATCTTTAAAAAGTCCAAAAATAGAGTCAATAGAGAAGTAGGCAGCATGTGTCTAAGAAGAAGGAGGAGGAGGAGAAGGAGAAGAGAAGGAGAAGGAGAAGGAGAAGGAGAAGGAGAAGGAGAAGGAGAAGGAGAAGGAGAAGGAGAAGGAGAAGGAGAAGGAGAAGGAGAAGGAGA
>NC_048893.1:35084381-35100105 GCF_011077185.1 Oxyura jamaicensis
GGAGAAGGAGAAGGAGAAGGAGAAGGAGAAGGAGAAGGAGAAGGAGAGGGGTTTAGGGATAAACAGCTTAAAATCAGAGAAGTCTGTTGCCAGCAGTGCAGCCCAGGTCAGTAGTGACCCAGAGAACAGTGACCATGGTGCAGAGATGTGCAGGGATGTACAGTATTGCAAATGATTGCTTGTTCTATGTACAGTTCCTTAGGTTACTTTTCTGACACTACTGCATGTCTATGTCATGAAATATGAGGTTAGATGCTCTACTGCAGAAATATTTCTGTGACATTTGCCATCTTATGAATATGCCATTTGACTCCTTACAGGTCCAGAATTTCTAGAAACTTGTATGTCAAACACCAGTTAATGACTGCATGAGTACCAGTCTCACAAATTAGTATCAAAATATTTTTACTTTCTCTATAGAGGCTTTCAAAAAGACAATGTTTCTTAATCTTATTTGTGGAAAGGTAAAAATGGCATCACAGAGGATACTGTTGGTATTCTTTATATATTCAGTATGTTTGAAAACAAAAGGTATAAACCATGGCTGACAGTCTAGATAGATCAACAGATGTTGATACCTGTAAATAAAGCAAGTCTTCCATAATTAAACCGTAAAGTATTCAATTGTGAAAATCTGTTTAAAAATACTGAGTGTTTCCCGCCCAGTAGATTATGGTAGTTCTACTACGGTTCATTAAAAATGCTAGCTAAAATAAGAAGCAATTTAGAAGCTTTTATTTCTTGCTGCTGGAATATCTCCACAGAGAGTCTCCCCATGATCAGCATACTGATTTGAAACGTGTATATAGCATTCATGAGTAAAGACTTTGTCTGACGTTTCTCATGTATTAAGAGATGCTTCCCACTGCAAGCACTTGGTCCCCGTGTCCCATCACTTGGGCCAGCAGCCACTTGTATTCTGAATACTACGTAAGATTCCCTTAATCCTATCCTTGGATATATTGACCTTTACAATGTACTGTGAGAGAAGCTTTCCTGTTTATTATTATTATTATTAATGCTGGAGAACTGGGTGAATTGCCTTTGGAAGCAGAGGTCTTACACTAATGTAGATGCCATCAGTGTAAGGGTAGGGCATGTGGTATAAGGGAGATGATGGGAAGTTATGTTTTAAAACCCATTTGCTGCATTTAAATTACCTTTGCAATCTTCTCAGAATAGCATCTAGACAAAATTAAGACTGATTTTAAACAGAATTAATAAGTGAGCAGTACGACAACTGTTTGGGGAGTTCACTGTAGGACTGTTATAAAAGGGAAGTGAATGCCTGTGGTGGGACTTGAGTATCTGATTAACAAAACTATCAACAGACATTATGTCTCTGTCTTTCCTCCCAAGAGTAACAGCTCCTGCTGCTGTGGTCTCTGTCCTCAGCCTTTCTTGGAAGAAGAATGTCTGAAAACACAGGCTGACCCCTAGGAAGGAGTCCCTGGGGTAAAGCCAGATGCTCTACTATGTTTCTGGGGTCTCTTGCAAAATCAACTGCCTCAAGTGGATTGTCAGTCCCTGTATTTGGGAGAACAAGCAAATTAGGCAGGTCCCAATCCTCAAAGCTATGCTTTTCACAGACAATGTTTACAACTGCCTTTTAGTAAACAGAAAATTCCTTTAATAGAAGCATCAGAAAGAAAATATTTATCTACAGTCATGCTGGTCTGTGCAAGTGGTCTCAGCATTAATACAGAAGAACTTTCTGCGGTGTTGTTAGCATTTGACTCAAGAGAAAAATGAACCTGAGCAATGAAAGTTCAGCAGTCATCCGGATGCTTGTTGTCAACATCTCTTCTGAGGGGCTGACATTTATACAAGCCAGTGTGTGGTTTGGCTCAATGTGATCCCTGACATGAGCACAAGTATTTGCCACTAACAATCCCTGTACCTCTTCTGCCAAACCGTTAACAGCAGTTAACTCCAAGGTCTAAGTAAAAAGAAAACATTTAGGCATTTTATTACCTTTGTAACTGGCTTCGATTATTGAATTCAGATGCTATCCACAAGAGTTTGGATATTTTTATTTATTTCATACAGCTAGCGATGGGGCTGTTTTCATAAACACAGTGCAAACTACTGCCTCATGTCCTGCCCTGTGGAATGACACTGGCAATGTGCGTCAGAGGGAGAATCATCAGCCAGAGGTCTGGAGGGCATCACCTGCAAGACAAGACCGAAAGAGCTCCGATCCTTTAGCCTAATGATGGGTAGTCTAAGGGAAATATTACCAAAAGGTACAGATGTGGAAAAAGCTGGTAACACGCAAAGGTTAAGGAGGGGAGAGGGAGAGGCGGGGGGGAGGGGAATGATTTTTTGGCATAAGCAAAAAACTGTCTTGGATGCTGAGAAAACCCTTCTAATGGTGTGAATAATTAAAGATGAATATGTGACCTGAAGTGATCAAATAATCTCCATCTTTAGAAATTTTACAGAATAGATTGAGTAAATCTTTGAGTGGTCTGGCTGCTTATGTCTTAGAAACTGATAATGGACTAGATGCTTTCTCAAATTTCCTACCTTATGTCTCCTCTTTTCTACAATGTTGTGACCTGGGTATGCTTTTCATAATGCTTTTTCAGAAAATGAATGAATGAATGAATGAGTTGACAAGTAAGTGAATAAAGGCAAAAGGAATGAAAATGTTTCTCTCCATTAAAGCACCCTAGTTTGACTAATTATGAGCACAAGAGAATAAAATCAATGTAATGTACGGGTTAGTAATCTGCTTCACAAGTTACATTGCAGAGAGCCACCAGCAGCCATCCCAGATGACTTGCTAGTCTGAAATTAGGCAGTCAGGCTCCTGCAGCAGTCAGAGATAACCAGTTTCCATTCTGCTTCTGTGTCTCTACAGAACTGTTTCTCTTGAGAAATAGTGAGGTTCATGTAGCCCTCGCAGTGCACACCGATTATGCTGGTCATGTTAGTGACTCCTGCTGTTGTGGCAGGGGGTGCCACTAAAGAGATGTCTGAAAGTGATGTGGGTAAAAAGGCTAGCAGATGCCTGGAGAGGAATCATGGTACACACCTAGTCCCAGATTTCTCTATCATTAACTATTGAACTGCACAGACTCTTCTTGTGAATGTACCATTTATTTATTCAGTGGCATAATGATAGTTCTGCTTTGTTTTCTGTCTCCTCCATAATAATCTCTGATGTGAGGCCTTCTTGACCTTCTCTGAGCATTACATTGATTTTTTTGGAGTACTAGCCATGGTAACTCCAGATCTCCATGAATAATAACTTATTCAGAGACAATCACTATGCACCCCTAGTTAGAGAATTTCTATCTTTTTCAAACCAGAAACATTAACTGCACTCATTGGCACTGAAATCGATCTGCCATACAGCTATGCAGTTATTCAGAGCACACATTATAGCCATCCGAAGGGCTGAACTGAAACATGATGTAACCCAAGGAAAAATCTCTCTCTCTTATTAGCTGGTGGATTTTTCTCTCTCACAGAGTATTCTAGATGATCATCTCATAACCAAAAACAAATGAGTTATATTCAGTATGACCAAAAGTTCCAGATTTAACATGTGCCGTATTTCGTCAGCTATTTCATATGAACAAGAATTAAAAATAAAACCCTCTCTACTCATTTGTTAGAATGTATATAGATGGTGTTCATGCTGTACCGTGTTTGTTAATAACTCTCAACAGAATTCTCAGAAAGCTGCATCTTACTGAATAGTGATAAAAATAGTGTTAATCATAATGGAAATGTTCAGAAGGTTATTCTATTGGTCGCATGAGTTTTTGTGAGCAACTGCTGTCCTGGAAATTGAAGTTTCTCTACATTTAACTGGAAAATAAGAGAACGGGCATTTAAAATGATTAAAGCAATGACTGAAGGACGCTGTCAGCTGATTCTATACCATAACTTTTCTGTCAGATTCAGGCTGAAATTTTTGAACTGTTTATGGGGCCACTGTTTTCAATCCTAGTAAATAAGCTCGTGCCACATGACTTCATGACTTCCAGCTACTATGAAAAAAAATAATAAGAGAGAGAGAGAGAGAAACATAGCATGCCAGACATTACCTGCTCGGATATCCTGAGAAAAAGTCAGTTGTTGCAGCAATGTTTAACACTGATGATTTCTCTTAGCTCATAGTACTCTAGCAGGCAGATAAGACATGCAGTGATGGGAATTAAAGCAGTGACTAAGATACAAGATTTTCCCTCTTCCTTTTCTGAGCAGTGTGCACTTTGTATATGGATGTCATTCACCCTCCTGGGGACCTGGCATTACCTGAGCCTTGGGGAAGTTGCCCTTGCAGCACTTCAGCTTCAGCTGTGGAAACTCTCTGCCTCTGAAACCATCATTGCCAGCAATATTTATGTTTTTGTATCAAATACCATTTATAAGCTTGCATGGACACAGGCAATTTAAGCATTTCCTGAAGTCTGTAAGGAGGCTGTCAAAGAGATGTAGTGAAATCTTCTCCTCAAACTGCTAGAAATGCAGTACATCACTTGATTCAATCAGATCATCTTGTCCATGAAGCCTGAGGGACAAGTCTTACCACAACATGAGATGCGTGCAGAGAAAGTGAGCTGGTTTACCTCTGGTTGATACAAAAGATGCAGTGTTAAAAAATCAGTGCCTTCATTATGCCAGGATACCTGGCATTACAGCTTCAGCAAGAGAACAGACTTGACCTCCTGCTGGAGTGTCCCCTACCTGATGTACATAGAAGACAATCAGAGTCCCATTTTCCCTGCATTCACATCATAGGTTTTTCTGTTTCACTGACTTCCATAATGCCCCCTTGAAAGCTATTTCTCCCACCTGCCATATTAAAGGAGAAACATTCTGTTCTGATTTAAATAGTTTCTCTTCCCCCATAACTTACTTAATCATTAGGGAACTGTGAGATTGCATAAATAGATGCCATTCAGAATATAAACACTGGAGTCACTTTGATTTGTCCCTTTGAGCAGAGTACATCTGAAAGGATGATAAGCAAAGATAATGTATCTTGAAATTCCATCCTAACAAACAATAAATTACCCTGCTGAAAGACGACTTTCAAAGTATGGTTCACGCTATTTCTCAGCCCAGCACACAGTCAGATGCCTTGAGGCCAAGGAAGCGAGTCAATGACAGGTCAAGCAAATAGCCAATACTATGAGCATCACACGAATCTCTGCAAACAATAGCAAATGAATTTAATTACAGATTCATATTCGAAGTTTCAGAAGAGTAGGAATTCTGAAGCTAAAAAACAGTATTATACTATTTTACTATCTAAGGACTCTTTTAGAGTTCACCATATAATTAAAACCTTTCAGTGGGATGAAAGATCTGAACAGAAAAAAAAAATGTTCAGAAATAAAAAGGTAGCTTCTAAATATAAAATCATAGTTTGTTACAGCTTTCACAATTAGCTACGTTTTTAGCTCTATTAACTCACTTCCTTCTGAGATGCATTCAAAAAGGCTTCCATTATTTCCACGTCTAGCATGAAAAGAATATAAAAATTAGGAAGACAAAATGGACACAAAAGATTTTATTTAGACTGCATACATAAGTAGAAGGGCACAGCTGCATTTCCGTAGGTAATTCTGGTATAAATAACTGAGAGTAATGCTCATAGTCTCAAAAAAATGATGAGTTAGTGTTTCAAAAAATGATCTATCTTCTGCTGAGAGCTGCCACTTCTCAGCTAAGAAGCAGTTACTAACTGATTACATGTGCCTCCTTAAGACTTGTACGATGGGAAAAAAGATCCACTTAAGCCACCTTCAGGCTGACCATTAACATGACACCCAAACTGAGCTGCGCCAGCAAGGCCTCTTGGTGCCCAACCCAAGTTGACATGGAAGACTGGCTCATGGAAGACTGAAGCAACCATGCTAAAGGAAGAGGAAGAGTTTGTTTTGGTTCATCTCAAAGCATTTTCTTTTGATTTATTACTACCAAAATCCAACCAACCACCACCAACAAAAAAGCACAGATACCTTCTATTCAAAATGGTTTATTTTTTTTATTGAGTCCAAAAAAAAAAAAAAAAAAAAAAAAAAAAGACTATGAGCTGGAAAAGAATATGGTTCCATCTCCTTCCTGGGGGGAGGCAGCAGGGGGCAATCATCATTCTGAGAAAGATGTCAGGAACTAAAAGAGATATTCACAGGTGAGAAGCACAGCCTCCTAGGATTTAAAGACGAGTGTGAACCTTTGTATCCTAGAAAAGGAGAGAGACCATGAACCAAGCTGGTAGAAAAGGGCAAAGGAACAGCAGGAGTGCTACAATCACAGGCTCCCTAATTCCTAAGCCTTTTGACAATTGTATTAGGTGAAGTTCCATTCTGTTAAATAATACTATCCAGATCTATCCTTCACAATCCTTTGTGGGTGTTCGCACCTTACTAAGCATATAATCAACCTAGTTCATTCAACCTTGTTCATTCATCTATATAAGTCTTTTAAGTCATTATCTCTATCTACTGGTCTTAGGGTTTGGTCTTCTTCCATCATGTTTCTAACTGACTGATGTATTATTGTTTTCTTTGGGATAGTCCTCTGTGTAAAAATTCCTTTCTGTTGGTCATGGAAGTCAGTTATCAATTAAATGTATCATGATTTAACATCATATTTTAAAATAGGAAGATTATGACTGCTTTCACACAAAAGGGATTACGTCCCTGATTTCTACAATTCAGGTAGAATACTGGTGACATTACAGTTACATTTACATATCCATCCATTCCACTGCGTGGAATGGACCAAGGCAGGCACCAAATAATGGCCAAAGCAGGCCAATACCCAGGTGGTGAAGCCACATTCTTAAGTGCATGACCAAGCCCTGCAGCAGCAACCATTACACTGGCATGTAATGTAATGGTTACATGCCTGCCTAACACTAACTCAGTGAAAGAGCAGGTGTTTCTGGTACCATAATTTCCAATCAACTGATGAGATGAAGCATGGACAGCTCGGGTAGCCATCTGCATGAGGCTGCACTCCAGCACAGGGATAAATTGTGCAGAGTATAATCTGCTCCAGAGCCAAGAAGGAAACATCATGCTAGGGAATAGGGTGCCTGATCATTATTCTTTTTATTTCCCCTCCCACCAGCTGGCAGGGTCCTACCCTTTTATGAAATACTCAATATTGGAAAGTGTAAGGCACATAAAAAACATGGCCATTACTGGGGGCCACAGTGCCTATTTGGGAAGGTACCTAGATCTGTTTTGGGAGACATTCATGGGAGCCATTCTGTTGCCAATGCACAGTTGAACTGTGATGTTAATTCATCCTTCTCTTGGGGTCAGGAAAACTTAGTTTTCCTACATCAAGACCTGGGCCTGTAAAGAAGTGCTGGTTTTAGGAGTGACAGAACTGCAGTATCAGCACAGTGTACCAAAATTGCCCTTAAACTCTAAGGAGATTAACCTTAACTTAAAGTTGCTGTACATCACACGGGAACATCTTTTTGTTTCCTTGCTCAAACATGAAACAAAACAGCCATCTCCCAGCCTTCCTGGCGAAGGAGGTACAGCTTGATCTCTGTTGCAGATCCAGTCCAAAGTCTCTAAATGCTCGATGCTCCCAAAGCCTTTATTCAAATTGCATCTGTTGGAAGGTTTTTTGCATGGTGAATGGGCACGGGTGAGAACATCAGTGTTGCAGAATAATCACCCTTCTGAGAAAATAGTCACATTCAAACACATCTAGTTAAACCTGAAACTATATTCTTTCAGACATAGGAAAGGTAATTTCAGGGATAATCTTTCTTCCTGAGATTAATTCAATAATATGCGCTGTAAAAGCAGCATTTTTAATTCAACAATATGATCCTTAAAAGCAGCTTTCTTTGCCATCTTTCACATCAATTGGGAAAATATGCATTTGTTATAGTACATCATCCCTCAAACCATAACAGCATGATAGTGCTTCTTGATGCCATGTTCTTTGTCATGCTTTAGAGATGTGATGGCTGTCTGAGCACTTCCCCATCCACTGATAAAGGATTATCTCCTGAAAAGATTACACATAATGGGTTTTGATTTATGTGCAATCACCTAAAACATTACTTATAAAATGCCCTGCATAAAGTACCCAAGATATGGCTCTGATCTCTGCATACACAAGAGATGGAGCAGAAAAAGCAAAATGGAGTGGTATTCGCAGGACTGCTCACATGCCAGGAAAGGTCTCCAGCCTCTGTTACTGGTGTCCTTTGGGGAAAATTCAAATGAGCCAAACAGTAATCTGAGTTGCTAGGCAAGCAACTAAGATCTGGAAGAAGCCTAAGGAAGATATGGTTCGGACCAGATCAGGTTCAGAAGAGTTTGATTTAAACATAAAGACAGCAACTTAAAGAGCATGTTTAAAATAAGGAGGCACAGAGCTACTGACCATCTGATTTCTTCTGTCGGAGACAAGGCATACCAAAAGCAAGATGAGTAAAATCAAATCTCTATAGCAGAGCCCCATGCTCAGCATTGAGACTAGCAAAAACACAAACGGGAGACTGTCTTCAGGTCAATAGACTTCAGTTGATTCAACTTTTGGCAGTTTCGGGAATTGAAAAGTTTTCATGGGATTGAAATCACATTCCAGGAACAACAGAGTCTGACCAGTTAATAACAACTAATTCTTCCCCTTCCCCCAGTACGGAAAACTGACATTACTGAAAGAAATGGTAACCCTGAAGTCACTACATGAAAGAGACCAGCTACTACAGTGACTAGGGTATGCCATCTAAAGTTTAAACCATATATATTACTTTAATAATAACCGAGGATAATCCTAAAATGTCCCACAGATGTGAATACACCCAACTTCTCTAAATAGCCCGACCTACTGCTTACACATTGTTGGCTGTCTCTCTTCTTCTAAGCCAACAGATTTTGCCCACAAAGACTGAAATGGAAAAGTTGTTGAAACCCTATTTTCCTTATCATCCATCACCAGATTGTCTCTTCTCCAACTGTCAGTAGACCCACATTTTCTCCATATTTCTTTTTTAGGCAAGAAGGCCTTCTGCTGAATCTTCCAGTCCTCCCACACAACAGGACAGTTTGTTTCTGAGTCCTCAGTATGTTTTCTTTAAAAATAAGCTTATCTTAGCAAGGCACCTTCCCACATTATGGCAGCTCTCAGGTGATTCTGCCCAGAATCTATACAAACAGAGGCCTACTCTCCTGAAGACCGGAGTCCTAGCTCTACTGCTTTCTGTCCCTCCTCCAGCTTGTAGGTGTATGGGGTTTATGTGGCAAGGGCTTGGTAGCAGGGGGCTGTCAGGGATGGCCTCTGTGAGAAGATTCCAGCAGCTGCTCCATGTTAGGTAAGGGCCAGCTCCAGCCAGCTCCAAAGGGACCTGCCTCTGGCCAGAGCCATGAGAGAGTGACTCTTGTTGTGCCTCTGGGAGAGCAAATTTAAGAAAGGGAAAAAAGAACTGCTGTGTCACAGCAGCTGGGAGAGAGCAAAGTGGAAAAATGTGAGCAAAACAGCCCTGCAGACCCCCAGGTCAGTGCAGCAGGAGGGCAGGAGGTGCTCCAGGCATGCAGCAGAAGTTCCCCTGCGGCCTGTGGAGAGGCCCCTGGTGGCACAGGCTGTCCCCCTGCAGCCCATGGGTCCCACATGGAGCACATCTCCACGCTGCAGCCCATGGAGGAGCCCCCGGTGGAGCAGGTGGATGTGGCCTGGAGGAGGCTGCGGCCCATGGAGAGCCCGCGCAGGAGCAGGCCCCGGGCCGGAGCTGCAGCCCGTGGAGAGGAGCCCATGAAGGAGCAGGGGGTCTGATGGGAGCTGCCACCCGTGGGGGACCCGTGCTGGAGCAGTGTGCTCCCGATGGATGGACCCCATGGTACAGAGCCATATTGAAGGATCCTTACTGTCTTTGGGCAGCCCCCACAGGCTCAGATCAGGAAGGATCCCATGGGAGGGACCCCACGGGGAGCAGGGGCAGAGAGTGAACAGGAAGGAGTGGTGGAGGCAAAGTGTTAGGGTCTGACAGCAGCCCCCATCGTTCCTCATTCCTCTGCATGGCTCCGGGGGAGGACATTGTGGAGTGTGGATGGGGGGAGGTGTTTTTAGTTTGTTGTTAGTTTTTCACTGCTCTAGTGTATAGTAATAGGAAATAAATTACATTGATTTCCTTACGCTGAGTCTGTTTTGCCCTTGACAATAATTGTAGAGTGATATCTCTTACCATACCTCAACCCTTGAGCCCTTTTCATTGTATTCTCTCCCCCTTTCACTTTGAGGAGGGGGAGTGAGAGAGTGGTTGTGGTGGAGTTCAGCTGCCCAGCAGGGTAAAACCACCACAGTAAGCAATTCATTGCTCCAAATAATTATAAAAAGCCATTTAAAAACAACAACAACAAACTGAGCTTAAAAATAGGTTAAATTCTTCAGTACTGAAGTCACCAGACAAAGAAGGATTAAATCCCCAAATCCACAAACTTTGACCAAACTGACCAGGTAAGATATGGATGCAATTTCAAAAATTCATCTACTTCACAAAGTTTGTTTCCACTTAGAGCTTACTGATATTTCCAAACCTAAACTGAATGAAGCCTACTGGAAATCTATGGTACCCTGCCTGTAAGCCTTCCCTGACTCCTGGTAAGTCCAAAAATACAGGCATTGAATAAACTGCAGCTCATCTGAATTGTTCAGACAGCACACACTGCTGCCCCTTGCCAAGTGCTCTGTGTTCCTATCCTTATCACTCGTGTAGCTGCCATATAAATGAGGTACATACATGAATATCACAGGAGATGTAATGATCAAGTGCCAAAAGCATAACTGTTCATGTCCCAGAGGGAACCACAAAGCACAGCACTAAGATTCCTTCATGACAAACTACAATGTTTGCCCTCCAGAAATTCATTTTTAAAGAAATTGTAATTTCAAGTGATTTTAAAATGGCCCCACAACCAACTTAATTAACACTGAAGACTTTAAATGATCCTTCTTTCCCATATAGGTTATGTGACAGATAAATTCAGAGCGACATACACCACAGTGTGATATACCAATATAGTTTTATTTTAAAATATGGTCAAAATTCCTGTGCATATATAATTTACTTCAGTTCTTCCTACAGGAATAAATTATTTATCTTGTAATCTGTTAGATGGATGTGATATACAAACATGTTTCTTTATGCTACAAAAACAAGAAAGCAGGGAGGAGAGATTATAATCCCTTCTATCCACAAAGCAATCATTTATACTATTCAGAAACCTTCAAGATTTATGCAAATGGAAAATGTATTGGTGTTGGTTTTATAAATATTTTAAATATATTTGTCTTAGATTTGTTCTTAAAATAGTAAATGATTGTACAAACTATGTTTTCTAAAATCGTGTATTTAGCCTATTGCAATACCAAAAGAGTTATAACGCTTTTATCTGGGTCGTAACATCCAAAGAAATCTTGAAGGAGCAGGGAACTGACTTTCATTATATATTAAGTTAACGTAGTATTGTAGATACAAGAGTTATGAGAACAAGGGAGACCATGGTTGAAAGTGGGCATGGCAAATGCCAAATTCATTTGGTTAGTTGTTGTCTAACCTGGTCCTGATGTAGATGTTTGTGGTCATTTAACCCAGCATGCAGCTCAGCACCACACAGCGGCTTGCTCACTCCCCCCCACAATGGGATGGGGGAGACAGTCTAGGGGAAAAAAAGTAAAAGCTTGTGGGTTGAAATAAGGACAGTTTATTACAACAGAAAATAAAAACAATTACAAATAGTAATAATAATATAAAAAGCAAGTGATGCACAATGCAATTTCTCACCACCCGCTGACCAATGCCCATCCCGTCCTTCACGCCCCCAGTATAGTGTAAAATGTAATGAATACAACACAGGAGGAAAACCTTTGGGTTTCTAAAAATGCCTCCAAATAGATACGTCTTGTATCTGAGAGAAACATAGGAGATTGGCAGTTAGGTTTGCATTTCATTCGGATGAAAGAACAAAACAAAACCAAACCTTTGACATGTCTTCAGTGCATCAGTTTCTCAGGAAGAAGCTGTTCGCATTTTAACTCAGAAACTTCGAGGCCGCGGGTGGACGATTCCTTATTGATCCTGCTGTACCAACAGAAGAGGTCACCGCCCTTAATTTTTCACCACTATTGGCAGCTGCTTACCATCACCTCTCTGCCAGAGGCAATCACCCTATCGAGGTAACAGTTCAGCCAGGTAAAAACGAAGTTAACCTCAGACAAATTCTGCCTGAAAAGTGATGTTAGCATGTACGCATACAAAGCACAGCCAGCAGTATTTCCATTAATCTAGCGCTAGGGGCTGTCATTTCTCTCACCACTAGAGACCTATCCAGAAGAAAACCTCTGTAAAGACGAGAACAGGCGCTGTGATCTGCGGCCAGCAGAAAGGCCTCTCTCTGGTTACATTTCTTTAATTGCCTCCTGCAGACTTTTCCCTTTCATTCAGCCTTGTACAATACAGCCTAATAGGAGACTCTGGCCTTTGCAGAATAATAATAATAATAATAATTGCAATATCAGCTGCCTTCTACATTCTGCAAGTAGTACTAATTAATGAAAGCAGGACTAACAGAGCAGTAATTATACCCCAAAAGCTTTCTGTAGAGATTCGGGCAAAACTGTCCTCATTCTGTGTTCTCATTTGGTGTCTAACTGATGCTTTCTTTCATTCCAGCTGTGCCCTAAAACCTTGCTCATATCTGCCTACTTTACGTATTGATCTATATAGTTTTCTACAACTTCCTGGTGACATCTGTCAATCAATTCCAACCTAACAGCAGAGACTAAGATAAAACAATTAACGCTGTAGAATTTAACAACAGTATTTGTTTGAGGGGTGTAAAGGAGATGAGAATAATTTATTGTATGCAGTCACGAGGAAAAAAAAAAAAAAAAAAGTAAAGCAGGAAGTATTGTTTTTAGCAGGAAGTATTTTTTTAACATAATATGTAAAGCAAAAAATACTATTCACATAAAAGAATAATATTTTTTTTTAAAAAAAAGCTTACTTTTACAGCTGGTTATTCAAAATGACCTGGTGTATAGCAGAATGTATTCTGACAGGCTTCCAGCCACACTTATAATAAGCATTTTAAAACTCCAGGTTAACTTTCATTTGTTGTAATGAATTCTTGAACAGAACAGGCATTTGTTGAATGTACTTTACACTTCCTGTGTTTTAGGAATGTACTTTACAATTCTATTGCTTTATGATTTTTCCATTTTTCATTAGCTGCTGCTGTTGGGCTTTTTATCCCCTCTTAACACTGCAGGATGTCTGCTTCTTAGCATCACCTAGGAGATTTAAATATCTTGTTTGTCTTTGTCTAGGACATCACTGATGCTCTCCTCCTCTCTTCTTGGCTTTTGGTCTTCTACAACGTATCTGAAGTTTGTCATAGAGTACTAGGAAGTAGTACATGCTATGCCTTTGTAGGCTGCCACAGACACTCCGTATGAAGTACAGACATCTCCTAAATTTGACATCTGCTGCATGATTTCATGAATCTCCATGGTTAAGGTGGTTCCTTCCAGTTTTATGTTCCTGTAAGACTTATCACTCTACAATCGCTGGACAAATCTCCTACTCTAAGGTCCTTATTCATCAGGCATTCTGCTAACTCCACACACCCCTGCCTCCCATATATTCTTGACATTAAAGATGTTCTTAAGTCACAGTAGTTTCTATGTCATTTGAGTTTGCATTATAGGAAAGGCATCTACTTGAGTCTATACTGAACTGGATGGATATTTTGCACAGGAGCCAAAGCTCTTTTTATGAATTGAATACATTTTTTACACTATTTATAGCTTATTCCATCTTTTTCTGCCCAAGAAGTGAACAAATGCAACTTGCAAAATGTAAAATGAATTAATATAGGTAGGAAATATAAGATTAAAATTTTATGCTCAGGAAGTATATGCTGTTCCTTCTCGCAACTATTTTTGCTGTATTTTCTGCATTTGATTTTCTTTCCAAGTGATCAAACATTGTCATTTACTCTGAGGCCAGTCCACTACAGATGCTGTAAGACTGTTCTAAGTCCTTCTCATTTCTATTGTTCTCTTCCTCCCTTTTGGTTCTGCTGTTTAGCATGCTTTTATTACTGTATTCTGTTTTGCACAAGGGTTTCCAATGAAGTTTTGCAGCTCAGAACATGAATCCAGTTACTGATACAGTCTAGAAAACAGGCTGCAGTTAAAGCTGAAGATAGCTTATTTTAGTATCAATCACTGTATCTTCCATGTCCCTGGTCTTCTTGAAGTTTGTGACTATGCCACTTCACTATGCATTCACACAGCACTAGGAAAAACTCAGTCATCATTTTGAAAGCATTTATCAGGTGTACTTATCCAATAAAATTACAAATCACTATAATGAAAGGTAAGTGGCCATGATGCCTAGCAAGGAACAAGCCTACTGACCTTCACTTTGGCAACAGATCACCACCAGTCTTGATAAATGCATTATATACAGGTTTTAAATGCGCAGAAATACCCAGGGTTAAATTCAGGGCTGGGAGATGGGCTAGAAAAAAATGAGTCAGGCTGACACAGACTATTGGAACAGGATACCAGAATAAAGGAATCATTGCTACCACTGTTGGTCATCAGGATACGTTTCTAGTTCTCTGCCTGTGTAGGTCATTAAATTAGATTTAAGACTTGGCAGTGGGCTGATTGTAAACCTGTCTCAGAAGGCCTGCTAAGACATCCAGGTACATTTTGTTTTGGAGCAAGCAGAGGTCCGTTCAACAAGTTTTAGGTCAGAGTTAGAGCAAAGTTTAGTGTTTGTAAGGATAAATAAATAAATAATAAGAAAAAATGCCCAGATCCGAAACAGGCTGCAAGGTTATATGTTGCATTATAACCCATGCTGTAGAAGTAGGTGAAAGGCACTGTGCTTCAGCAATCGTTAGGATCATGGTGTTAGAAAATAGTCTGGTAGAGGCTTTAAAGATATTGTAGCATCTAGCTTTAGAGGACTGACGCTCAGTCAAAAAATCCTTCCTTTCTCATTTTTGCCTCCTGAAGCCCTCGTGGGGAGGAGGAGAGCACACCGCAGCTGCTGCTGCGCCTCGCCTCTGGGGCAGCAGCAGCAGCCCGCAGGACATGGCCATGGCCCGGCCTCTCCTCGTGAGGAAGGGGGCGAGAAGATGGTACCGGGACACCTCAGGGCTGCCTGCTGAGCCCGATGGCGGGGGGCGCCTCTAACCCTCCTCGCCAGGGGACGCAGCCCGGTGCCCCGCAGCGGGCGGCCCTGAGCCTCGGCCGCGGCCCCTCCCGCCGGGCTCTCCGCCCGCGCCGGGCGGGATGCGGGGCGCTCGCAAGCGGCTGTGCTCCGCCTTGCTCCTCGCCTACGGCCTCTTCTCCCTCTACGCAGCCTACACTGTCTTCCTCCGGCCCCACCGCCCGCCCGCCGGCCGCCCGCCGCACAGGGACCGCCGCGGCTCGCGAGGTGAGAGCGGCGGCCGCCCGCCGCAGCCGCTCCGAGCCGCCCACCGCGGGCCTGCCCGGCACCAGCGGCACGGCCGCGGCACGGCCTCGCTCCGACGAGGCCTGGCAGTGACCGCCACCCCCGGCCGGGGAAGCCCGGGCAGCGCCGGGGGCTGAGGGGAGAGCAGGGCCGAACCGCACCCCCCTCGCGGGCCTGCGCTGGCGGCCGCCATTTTGTCGGTGCCGCGGGCGGGCAGGGAGCCGCCTTGGGAAGGGAGGGGAGGGGAGGGGA